>NC_084618.1:9803891-9828891 GCF_033978795.1 Nerophis ophidion | reverse complement strand
CACCTGACATCCACTGTAATGATATCAAGTACAGGAGCGTATCTAGTTGCTACTACTATGATTACATCTACATTTTTTGGCATCACAACTTCTCTTTTCATTTAAAAAAAATTCATTTTATGTTTATAAAGTCGTGGCGCAGTGGGAGAGTGGCCGTGTGCAACCCGAGGGTCACTGGTTCAATCCCCACCTAGTACCAACATCGTCACATCATCGTCACATCCGTTGTGTCCTTGAGCAAGACACTTCACACTTGCTCCTGATTGGTGCTGGTTAGCGCCTTGCATGGCAGCTCCCTCCATCAGTGTGTTAATGTGTGTGTGAATGGGTAAATGTGGAAGTAGTGTCAAAGCGCTTTGAGAACCTTGAAGGTAGAAAAGCACTATACAAGTACACCCCAACCCATAAATACGTCCCTGGACACATGAGGACTTTGAATATGACCAATGTATGATCCTGTAACTACCGGTTCTTGGTATCGGGATGTGTGATGTCATCCAAAACTTATGTCAAGTATCAAAGAAGAAAATAATAAGTGATTTTTACATTTGAACAGAAGTGTAGATAGAACACCTTAAAACAGAAAACAGCGCGACACCTACCCTTTACATCAGTATTTCTTAACCATATCATTATTGGTTTATTGGGTATTATATTTTATTGTATGATCCTGTAACTAATTGGTATCAGATTGATACCTAAATGTATGGTATCATCCAAAACTAATGTCAAGTATCAAAGAAGAGAAGAATAAGTGATTGTTACATTTTAACATAAGTGTAGATAGAAAACAGCGCGACACCTACCCTTTACATCAGTATTTCCTAACCATATTATTATTGCTTTATTAGGTATTATATTTCATTGTATGATCCTCCCACTTCCAAAGACATGCACCTGGGGATAGGTTGATTGGCAACACTAAATTGGCCCTAGTGTGTGAATGTTGTCTGTCTATCTGTGTTGGCCCTGCGATGAGGTGGCGACTTGTCCAGGGTGTACCCCGCCTTCCGCCCGATTGTAGCTGAGATAGGCGCCAGCGCCCCCCGCGACCCCAAAAGGGAACAAGCGGTAGAAAATGGATGGATGGATGGATGTATGATCCTGTAACTACTTGGTATCGGATCGATACCTAAATGTGTGGTATCATCCAAAACTAATGTCAAGTATCAAAGAAGAGAAGAATAAGTGATTATTACATTTGAACAGAAGCGTAGATAGAACATGTAAAAACAGGAAATAAGCAGATATTAACAGTAAATGAACAAATGGATTAATAATGCATTTTTTACAGCTTTTCCCTCATAATGTGTAAAAAAATAATAGTCGTATAAATGACACAATATGTTACTGCAGACTAATTAGGAGTCTTTGTTTGTTTACTTACTACTAAAAGACAAGTTGTCTAGTATGTTCAACATTTTATTTAAGGACTAAATGACAATAATAAACATATGTTTCATGTACACTAACATTGTTTGTTACAATAAAGACAACAATGGCCCTTTTTGTGGTGTCCTTTATTTCGACAAGTATTGAAAACTACCGAGAAATATCGAAATAATTTTGGTACCGGTACCAAAATATTGGTATTGGGACAAGACTGCTGCAGTAGAACTTCAATTACCATCTTGATAAAATGTTCTTAAATCAACAAGTTAATATTGTGAATAAAATTTGTCCATAACAAACAATATAAATAGGAATCATGTGTTCGAGCCCCCACAAAAGAGGAGATATGTGATGCACTACATTGTAATAAATGGTCCAAATAAACTCAACTGATCATTAATTATTCTACTTTCTCTTGTGTTTGGTTGTTGGTACTATTAATGATTGTGTTTCCACAGGTCTGAACATGTTTGGTTGTTGGTACTATTAATGATTGTGTTTCCACAGGTCTGAACATGTTTGGTTGTTGGTACTATTAATGATTGTGTTTCCACAGGTCTTAACATGTTTGGTTGTTGGTACTATTAATGATTGTGTTTCCACAGGTCTCAACATGTTTGGTTGTTGGTACTATTAATGATTGTGTTTCCACAGGTCTCAACATGTTTGGTTGTTGGTACTATTAATGATTGTGTTTCCACAGGTCTCAACATGTTTGGTTGTTGGTACTATTAATGATTGTTACCACAGGTCTCAACATGTTTGGTTGTTGGTACTATTAATGATTGTGTTTCCACAGGTCTCAACATGTGTGGTTGTTGGTACTATTAATGATTTTGTTTCCACAGGTCTCAACATGTTTGGTTGTTGGTACTATTAAGGATTGTGTTTCCACAGGTCTTAACATGTTTGGTTGTTGGTACTATTAAGGATTGTGTTTCCACAGGTCTCAACATGTTTGGTTGTTGGTACTATTAATGATTGTGTTTCCACAGGTCTCAACATGTTTGGTTGTTGGTACTATTAATGACTTGTGTTTCCACAGGTCTGAACATGTTTGGTTGTTGGTACTATTAATGATTGTGTTTCCACAGGTCTTAACATGTTTGGTTGTTGGTACTATTAAGGATTGTGTTTCCACGGGTCTCAACATGTTTGGTTGTTGGTACTATTAATGATTGTGTTTCCACAGATCTCAACATGTTTGGTTGTTGGTACTATTAATGATTGTGTTTCCACGGGTCTCAACATGTTTGGTTGCTGGTACTATTAATGATTGTGTTTCCACAGGTCTCAACACGTTTGGTTGTTGGTACTATTAATGATTGTGTTTCCACAGGTCTCAACATGTTTGGTTGTTGGTACTATTAATGATTGTGTTTCCACAGGTCTCAACATGTTTGGTTGTTGGTACTATTAATGATTGTGTTTCCACAGGTCTCAACATGTTTGGTTGTTGGTACTATTAATGATTGTGTTTCCACAGGTCTCAACATGTTTGGTTGTTGGTACTATTAATGATTGTGTTTCCACAGGTCTCAACATGTTTGGTTGTTGGTACTATTAATGATTGTGTTTCCTCAGGTGTCAACATGTTTGGTTGCTGGTACTATTAATTATTGTGTTTCCACAAGTCTCAACATGTTTGGTTGTTGGTACTATTAATGATTGTGTTTCCACAGGTCTCAACATGTTTGGTTGTTGGTACTATTAATGATTGTGTTTCCTCAGGTCTCAACATGTTTGGTTGTTGGTACTATTAATGATTGTGTTTCCTCAGGTCTCAACATGTTTGGTTGTTGGTACTATTAATGATTGTGTTTCCTCAGGTCTCAACATGTTTGGTTGTTGGTACTATTAATGATTGTGTTTCCACAGGTCTCAACATGTTTGGTTGTTGGTACTATTAATGATTGTGTTTCCACAGGTCTCAACATGTTTGGTTGTTGGTACTATTAATGATTGTGTTTCCTCAGGTGTCAACATGTTTGGTTGCTGGTACTATTAATTATTGTGTTTCCACAAGTCTCAACATGTTTGGTTGTTGGTACTATTAATGATTGTGTTTCCACAGGTCTCAACATGTTTGGTTGTTGGTACTATTAATGATTGTGTTTCCTCAGGTCTCAACATGTTTGGTTGTTGGTACTATTAATGATTGTGTTTCCTCAGGTCTCAACATGTTTGGTTGTTGGTACTATTAATGATTGTGTTTCCTCAGGTCTCAACATGTTTGGTTGTTGGTACTATTAATGATTGTGTTTCCACAGGTCTCAACATGTTTGGTTGTTGGTACTATTAATGATTGTGTTTCCACAGGTCTCAACATGTTTGGTTGTTGGTACTATTAATGAATGTGTTTCCTCAGGTGTCAACATGTTTGGTTGCTGGTACTATTAATTATTGTGTTTCCACAGGTCTCAACATGTTTGGTTGTTGGTACTATTAATGATTGTGTTCTCCCACAGGTGTTTCACTGCCACTTCAACAACAACTTCTTCCCTCTTTTCCTGGAGCACCTCCTGTCAGACAACATCTCCGCCTCCAGCGGCTCCATCCTCCTGGGTAACCATGACAACGCAGCCACGCGACCGTGAGGTCAGACGTTGATGTATGTCTCCCGCGGTGCAGGCATCTCCTACGTGGCCCCCCACCTCAACAACCTCTACTTCCTCACCCTGTGCCAGCGCCACGGGGTCTACCAGGTCATCCGCTGGCTCTTCCTGCTCAAACTGGGACTGAGTGTGGCCATGCTGCTGGCGGGGGCCGACCACGTCTTCTTGCTCTGCATCTTCATCGCCAGGTGCCTGGGGAGGTCCTTAGGGGGGAACCCATCCCATATTAACATTCTGGGCTCTAGTTAGGGGGACCCATCCCATAGTAATATTTTGGGCTGTAGTTAGGGGGGGGGGGACCCCATCCCATATTAACACTGTGGGCTGTAGTTAGGGGGACCATCCCATATTGACATTGTGGGCTGTAATTAATGGGGAACCCATCCCATATTAACATAGTGGGCTGTAGTTAGGGGGACCCCATCCCTTATTAACATTGTGGGCTGTAGTTAAGGGGTGGACCACCATCCCATATTAATATCATGGGCTGTAGTTAGGGGGACCCCATCCCATTTTAACATTGTGGGCTGTAATTAGTGGGGATTCATCCCATATTAACATCCTGGGCTGTCGTTAGGGGGGACCCCATCCCATATTAACATCGTGGGCTGTAGTTTGGGGGACCCCATCCCTTATTAACATTGTGGGCTGTAGTTAAGGGGTGGACCACCATCCCATATTAATATCATGGGCTGTAGTTCGGGGGGACCCCATCCCATATTAACATTGTGGGCTGTAATTAGTGGGGATTCATCCCATATTAACGTCCTGGGCTGTCGTTAGGGGGGACCCCATCCCATATTAACATTGTGGGCTGTAGTTTGGGGAACCCCATCGCTTATTAACATTGTGGGCTGTAGTTAGGGGGTGGACCCCATCCCATATTAATATCATGGGCTGCAGTTAGGGGGACCCCATCCCATATTAATATCATGGGCTGTAGTTAGGGGGACCCCATCCCATATTAACATTGTGGGCTGTAATTAGGGGGTGGACCCCGTCCCATATTAATATCATGGGCTGCAGTTAGGGGGACCCCATCCCATATTAACATTGTGGGCTGTAATTAGTGGGGTGGACCCATCCCATATTAATATCATGGGCTGTAGTTAGGGGGGACCCCATCCCATATTAATATCATGGGCTGTAGTTTGGGGGACTCCATCCCATATTAACATTGTGGGCTGTAGTTTGTGGGGACCCATCCCATATTAACATCCTAGGCTGTCGTTAGGGGAGGACCCCATCCCATATTAACATCGTGGGTTGTAGTTTGGGGGACCCCATGCCCTATTAACATTGTGGGCTGTAGTTAGGGGGTGGACCCCATCCCATATTAATATCATGGGCTGTAGTTAGGGAGACCCCATACCATATTAACATTGTGGGCTGTAGTTAGGGGGTGGACCCCATCCTATATTAATATCATGGGCTTTAGTTAGGGGGGACCCCATCCCATATTAACATTGTGGGCTGTAGTTAGGGAGTGGACCCCATCCCACCCTCCTATTAATATCATGGGTTCTAGTTAGGGGGGCCCCATCCCATATTAACCTTGTGGGCTGTAATTTGTTGGGGACCCCATTCCATATTAACATCCTGGGCTGTCGTTTGGAGGGGGACACCATCCCACATTAACATCGTGGGCTGTAGTTAGGGGAACCCCATCGCTTATTAACATTGTGGGCTGTAGTTAGGGGGCGGACCCCATCCCATCCCATATTAATACCATGCGCATATTAACATTGTGGGCTGTAGTTAGGGGGGACCCCATCCCATATTAACATTGTGGAGTGAAGTCAGGGGGCACACCCCATCCCATCCCATATTAATATCATGGGCTGTAGTTATGGGGACCCCATCCGATATTATGATCATGGGCTGTAATTAGACTTTGGAAACATTGTGTTGAGAAATGTTGCAGAAGTAGAAGTGAGAAGTTCCTGGCAATCTTCATGTTGGTTAGAATGTCCAGGATGGATGTTTGTAGTCCAGTCCCAGAACCGAATGTGTGCTCCCGCAGTAACCGGGTGTTCACGGAGGGAACGTGCAAGCTGCTGAAGCTGGTCATCTCCGACCTGGTGGACGAGGACTTTGTGGTCAACCGCCGGCAGCAGGCGGCGTCGGCGCTGCTTTTTGGGATGGTGGCGCTGCTGACCAAGCCCGGCCAGACTTTGGCGCCGCTCCTGGGCACGTGGCTGCTGTGCGCCTACACAGGTACTGCCGGCCAACGCCACCGACACCACCGTCCGTGTCTGCACGGCTCACTCCCTTCTGCTTCTCAGGTTACGACATTTTCCAAAGGGAACCCGCCGAGGACATTCCGGGACCCCTCGTGGCTCCGGGCTCAGGGACCCCGCCTCTGCGCCTGGGTTGCTTCCACATGCTGGTGTTTGTGCCCATCACCTGCGCCCTGCTGCAGCTGGCCGCCTGGTCTCGCTTCACGCTGCACGGGCGCAAGCTACAGGCCATCAAGAGCTCCAGGCAGGGTGCCCAACACGGCGGCCTGGTGGACATCAAGGCCATCTGACGGCGCAGGGAAGTCCGGTCTCAAACAAACGTTTTCAAAACCAATACATTACATTAGGTAAACATTCGGTCTCCCCTCCCATTTGGTTAGCATTAAAGGTCCTAGGGACCCAAAAGGGTGTAGTGGAAAATTTCTGTCCTAGGGTTACCTCTAAACTAAATGCATAGGGAGGGACACGACATGAGAGGTCAAGTCACCCTGAACATTGGACAGTTACATAAGTTGTTATTACAATCAGGCAAACAGGGAGTGTATAAATGAGAAGGGAAGACCAAGCCTGATGTGCGCTCTTTCTTAATTCCTTCACGAGGGTGCACCATCTTTCGTCTCCAGAGACACTCTGTTTTCATATCGATTCAATCCAACTTTGTACTATCTGATTATGAGTAATTAAAACTGTTGGAACAAACTCTTTATTGTTCCTGTTTAAGATTCGGACTTTTTGACCACATAAAATTGGCGTCCCCGTACAGGTGCACCCTCGTGAAGGAATTAAGATAGAGCACACCCCAGGCCTGGTCGTCCCTTCTTATTTATACACTCCCTGTTTGCCTGATTGTATCATAACAACTTATGTAACTGTCCAATGTTGACCTCTCATGTCGTGTCCCTCCCAATGCATTTAGTTTACAGGTAACCCTAGGACGGAAATGTTCCACTACAAGGGTCCCAGTCATTAAACTGTTGAAAACAATATTTTGTTATACCTTCAACACTTAAATATCTATAGCTCAACTTCAAAACTATCTGTTGCCAAAGTGTTACTTATTTTTCTTCTGGTTTTTTTGCCCAAAACCTCCAATTTATGTAATAAACCAAAATATTCAAGATGTGAAGTAATGGTAGCCGTAAGTACGTAAATAATTCATAACAACAATAATTCGTATTCATTATTGTTTTTTGACCGAGTAAATCGAAAAGGCCTCCACTCATACAATTATTAAAAGTAAGTCGTATATCAATATATTTTATTTTTACTTTCAACACTTAAATCCTCGAAGCAACTTCCGATCTATCTGTAATCTTAGCCATAAATACGTAAATAATTCATAACAACAATGCCCATCCATCCATCCATTTCTACCGCTTATTCCCTTTTGGGGTCGCGGGGGGCGCTGGCGGCTATCTCAGCTACAATCGGACAGAAGGCGGCGTACACCCTGGACAAGTCGCCACCTCATCGCAGGGCCAACACAGATAGACAGACAACATTCACACTCACATTCACACACTAAGGACCATTTAGTGTTGCCAATCAACCTATCCCCAGGTGCATGTCTTTGGAAGTGGGAGGGGCCTATCCCCAGGTGCATGTCTTTGGAAGTGGGAGGGGCCTATCCCCAGGTGCATGTCTTTGGAAGTGGGAGGGGCCTATCCCCAGGTGCATGTCTTTGGAAGTGGGAGGGGCCTATCCCCAGGTGCATGTCTTTGGAAGTGGGAGGGGCCTATCCCCAGGTGCATGTCTTTGGAGGTGGGAGGGGCCTATCCCCAGGTGCATGTCTTTGGAGGTGGGAGGAAGCCGGAGTACCCGGAGGGAACCCACACATTCACGGGGAGAACATGCAAACTCCATACAGAAAGATCCTGAGCCCGGGATTGAACCCAGGACTGCAGGACCTTCGTATTGTGAGGCAGACGCACTAACCCCTCTCCCACCGTGAAGCCCTTAACAGCAATGCTTCGTAATCAATTTTTTTTTTGGACTGAAAATCCAATAGGCCTCTTCTTATAAAATAGTTAAAAATAAGTCATATATCAATATTTTAATTTTTACTTTCAACACTTAAATCCTGGAAGCAACTTCCGATCTATCTGTAATGTTAGCCATAAATACGTAAATAATTCATAACAACAATGCTTCGTATTCAATGTTGTTGTTTTTTACTTTGAAAATCCAAAAGGTCTCCACTTATAAAATAGTTAAAAATAAGTCGTATGTCAATATATTTTATTTTTACTTTCAGCGCTTAAATTTATGAAGGAACTTCCGATTTATCTGTAATCTTACCCATAAATACGTAAATAATTCATAACAACAATGCTTCGTATTCATTATTGAATATTATAGAATTATTCAAAATAAGTCGTTTATCAATATATTTAATATTTACTTTCAACGCTTAAATCCTTGAAGCAACTTCCGATCCATCCGTAATGTTAGCCATAAATAGGTAAATAATTCATAACAATGCTTCGTATTCATTATTGTTTTTGGACTGAGTAAATCCAAAAGGCCTCCACAATTATTAAAAATAAGTCATAAATAAATATATTTAATTTTTACTTTCAACGCTTAAATCCTTGAAGCAACATCCGATTTATCTGTAATCTTAGCCATAAATACGTAGATAATTCATAACAACAATGCTTTGTATTCCTAATTTTTTATTAACTGTATAAATCCAAAAGGCCTCCACTTGTCAAAAAGTTAAAAATAAGTCGTATATCAATATTTGTTTTTTTTTACTTTCAACGCTTAAATCCTTAAAGCAACTTCCGATCCATCTGTCATGTTAGCCATAAACACGTAAATAATTCATAACAACAATGCTTCGTATTCATTATTGTTTTTTGACTGTGTAAAACCAACAGGCCTCCAATCATAAGAGTTATTAAAAATAAGTCGTTTATCAATATATTTAATATTTACTTTCAACGCTTAAATCCTCGAAGCAACTTCCGATCCATCTGTAATGTTAGCCATAAATACGTAAATAATTCATAACAATGCTTCGTATTCATTATTGTTTTTGGACTGAGTAAATCCAAAAGGCCTCCACAATTATTAAAAATAAGTCATAAATAAACATATTTAATTTTTACTTTCAACGCTTAAATCCTTGAAGCAACATCCGATTTATCTGTAATCTTAGCCATAAATACGTAGATAATTCATAACAACAATGCTTTGTATTCATAATTTTTTATTAACTGTACAAATCCAAAAGGCCTCCACTTGTAAAAAAGTTAAAAAATAAGTCGTATATCAATATTTCTTTTTTTTTTTACTTTCAACGCTTAAATCCTTAAAGCAACTTCCGATCCATCTGTCATGTTAGCCATAAACACGTAAATAATTCATAACAACAATGCTTCGTATTCATTATTGTTTTTTGACTGTGTAAAACCAACAGGCCTCCACTCATAAGAGTTATTAAAAATAAGTTGTTTATCAATATATTTAATATTTACTTTCAACGCTTAAATCCTCGAAGCAACTTCCGATCTATCTGTAATGTTAGCCATAAATACGTAAATAATTCATAACAATGCTTCGTATTCATTATTGTTTTTGGACTGAGTAAATCCAAAAGGCCTCCACAATTATTAAAAATAAGTCATAAATAAACATATTTAATTTTTACTTTCAACGCTTAAATCCTTGAAGCAACATCCGATTTATCTGTAATCTTAGCCATAAATACGTAGATAATTCATAACAACAATGCTTTGTATTCATATTTTTTTATTAACTGTACAAATCCAAAAGGCCTCCACTTGTAAAAAAGTTAAAAAATAAGTCGTATATCAATATTTGTTTTTTTTTTTACTTTCAACGCTTAAATCCTTAAAGCAACTTCCGATCTCTCTGTAATGTTAGCCATAAATACGTAAATAATTCATAACAATGCTTCGTATTCATTATTGTTTTTTGACTGTAAATCCAAAAAGCCTCCACTCATAAGAGTTATTAAAAATAAGTTGTTTATCAATATATTTAATATTTACTTTCAACGCTTAAATCCTCGAAGCAACTTCCGATCCATCTGTAATGTTAGCCATAAATACGTAAATAATTCATAACAATGCTTCGTATTCATTATTGTTTTTGGACTGAGTAAATCCAAAAGGCCTCCACAATTATTAAAAATAAGTCATAAATAAACATATTTAATTTTTACTTTCAACGCTTAAATCCTTGAAGCAACATCCGATTTATCTGTAATCTTAGCCATAAATACGTAGATAATTCATAACAACAATGCTTTGTATTCATAATTTTTTATTAACTGTACAAATCCAAAAGGCCTCCACTTGTAAAAAAGTTAAAAAATAAGTCGTATATCAATATTTCTTTTTTTTTTTACTTTCAACGCTTAAATCCTTAAAGCAACTTCCGATCCATCTGTCATGTTAGCCATAAACACGTAAATAATTCATAACAACAATGCTTCGTATTCATTATTGTTTTTTGACTGTGTAAAACCAACAGGCCTCCACTCATAAGAGTTATTAAAAATAAGTTGTTTATCAATATATTTAATATTTACTTTCAACGCTTAAATCCTCGAAGCAACTTCCGATCTATCTGTAATGTTAGCCATAAATACGTAAATAATTCATAACAATGCTTCGTATTCATTATTGTTTTTGGACTGAGTAAATCCAAAAGGCCTCCACAATTATTAAAAATAAGTCATAAATAAACATATTTAATTTTTACTTTCAACGCTTAAATCCTTGAAGCAACATCCGATTTATCTGTAATCTTAGCCATAAATACGTAGATAATTCATAACAACAATGCTTTGTATTCATATTTTTTTATTAACTGTACAAATCCAAAAGGCCTCCACTTGTAAAAAAGTTAAAAAATAAGTCGTATATCAATATTTGTTTTTTTTTTTACTTTCAACGCTTAAATCCTTAAAGCAACTTCCGATCTCTCTGTAATGTTAGCCATAAATACGTAAATAATTCATAACAATGCTTCGTATTCATTATTGTTTTTTGACTGTAAATCCAAAAAGCCTCCACTCATAAAGTTGTTCAAAATAAGTCGTATACCAGTATATTTAATTTTTATTTTCAACGCTTAAATCCTTGAAGCAAATTAGGATCTAGCTGTCTATTATTTACATTTTTGATGAGTAAAAGTAATAAAATAATACAAATATTAACATAAACGTACATGTCCTTAATGTTGCATATTTTGTGTTTTGGCCATAAACTGGGTTTTTCTTTTGGGGGGAAAAAGGAGCAGAAATGTCAGGTCTATTTACGTTAAGACGGCTGAGATTGCCCGACTGAATGTTTCTAGCAAGGTAACTCAGGTCAGGCACCCTAAGGTAAGCTAGGAGTCCCCAGGATAGAGTGGATAACCAGCTGCAGCTAGGAGAGAATCACCAAAAGAAAAGAGACAGCAGTCAAGACTCTGTTGGTATGCTCTGAAGAGATGCTTCAGTGCTGGGTATTTATTGAAAGCAGACGCGGCTGAGATATGAGCTGGGTGACGTGGTGAAATGGGCTATGTTTTGCAAACACACATTCCTGTATTGTCTTCTTGTATGAGACTTGGTACAGGTTGTACTGTCTTCTTGTCAGCCGGTGGCTCCTTACAGTGCATGCATTGTTCTAGTGAGTATCGAGGCAAATTACAACGTGAGAACTATTCTAACGGTGTGAGACAAATCAGCATGAACTAGAATAATAGAATAGAGTTTTATTGTCAATATTGCAATGAACAGGTTCAAAGAACAACGAAATTGGAGCAGCTCCTCCTAAGGTGCATATACAATATGGTAGTATAAATAGTAAAAAAAAAAGAGAGAGATGACAGATGTATCTATGTATATGTATATGTATCCACACGGATGCATATCTGCATGCATATGAATACATATACACACATACATAAAACATTATTGCACATTGTAGTCCGAAAAAATAGAAAAAACATTTAAACATTACACATGAGGACATGATGGACATATTGTGCTCACTCAGTGCCTGTTTAATGCTACTATGGCTCTTGGGTAAAAGCTATTTTTTAGTCTATTGGTGCTCCCTTTTAGCACCCTGTAGCGTCTGCCTGAGGGTAGCAGTTCCAGGTGGCTGTGCCCGGGGTGGAATGGGTCTTTCAGGATGCTCTGTGCTTTCCTGAGACAGCGGGAGCTGTACAGGTCAGCCAGGGGGGGGAGGGGGCATCCGATTAACTTCTGGGCGGTCTTTATGACTCTCTGGAGCGCCGTTCTCTCTGCGGCCGTGCAGCTGCTGAACCACACGCAGATGCAGTAGGTCAGGATGCTCTCAATGGAGCACCGGTAGAAGGACACCAGCAGTTCCTGTGAGAGGTGGTTGTTCCTGAGTATTCTCAGGACGTGCAGTCTCTGGTGTGCCTTCTTGATGGTAGCCGTGGTGTTGGTGCTCCAGGATAGGTCGTCGGCCAGGTGGACTCCCAGGGAGCGGAAGTCGGAGACCCTCTCCACACAGTCACCACTGATGATCAGGGGAAGGATGTCCGTTTTTTTCCTCCTGAAGTCTATGACCAGTTCCTTGGTCTTGGAGGTGTTCAGGGCCAGGTTGTTGACTTTGCACCAATCCGACAGCTTCTCCACCTCATCCCGATATGCAGCCTCGTCTCCCTCCGAGATGAGCCCCACTACGGTGGTGTCATCCGCAAATTTGATGATTGAGTTGCTGGAGTGGGCAGGTGTGCAGTCGTATGTGTAGATGGAGTAGAGAAGGGGGCTCAGCACGCAGCCTTGTGGAGAGCCGGTACTGAGGTGCAGGCTTGATAACTAAAGCATATCTTACATAAAACCTATCAAAATAAAAGCATTAGTTAGTTGGGAAGGTGATAAATAGACATGGAAGTGTTGAAAGTTTAAAAAAAATAATACTAATCTGTGACTTATCTTAACACTTTAATGACTGAGAACAGGACCTTTAAAGTTAGTCATTTTCATTCCACTTTTTAAAGAAAAATAGTATTTTAAAAATGTGCCGTGGGCCGTTCAAAAACCTGGCTGCACTTTGGACACCCTGGAATAGAGGAGAGGAGAGGCAAGCAGCACAAAGACACTTTTTGTCCACCTTTTTACTAAGATGACTGAAGTGGGCACACAGCCACCAGCTTTGTGTACTGCCATGTAAAAAAAAAAAAAAAACAGCACAGTCGCTGAGTCCATTGAGTAGAACCTAAATTAATATTTTCAAACAAATGAAACCTGCCTTGTTTTTTAACAGAGCATTGACATATATTTATACTGTAACACATCACACATATTTAACTTGTTGGAATATCAAGTGAAGAACAAGACTGCACATCTTATTTTCTCTTATTGTGTTTAGGCTTCAGGAAAGTGGAAGCAGACGACTTCCTGTTTACACACACACACGTGTTCAGTGTGTTGGAAATGATTGTTTTTGCACAAAACTGCCAGTTTGTCTGTTGGACTTCTTCTTGTGATGATAGTGATTCTCTTACTGCCACTTTTTAATCAGCTGACTTGTTTTGTATTCTTCAAACTATTCTACCGCAAATATGTGCCATTACCAAAAAATAAACCTCATACCAAAACGATTTAATAGTCCGTCTTAATATTATTATAACTAATATACAAACCCCGTTTCCATATGAGTTGGGGAATTGTGTTAGATGTAAATATAAACGGAATACAATGATTTGCAAATCCTTTTCAAGCCATATTCAGTTGAATATGCTACAAAGACAACATATTTCATGTCCAAACTCATAAAAAAAATTTTTTTTTGCAAATAATCATTAACTTTAGAATTTGATGCCAGCAACACGTGACAAAGAAGTTGGTAAAGGTGGCAATAAATACTGATAAAGTCGAGGAATGCTCATCAAACACTTATTTGGAACATCCCACAGGTGTTCAGGCTAATTGGGAACAGGTGGGTGCCATGATTGGGTATAAAAGCAACTTCCATGAAATGATAAGTAATTCACAAACAAGAATGGGGTGAGGGTCACCGATTTAAGCAAATTGTCGAACAGTTTAAGGACAACATTTCTCAACGAGCTATTGCAAGGAATTTAGGGATTTTACCATCTACGGTCCGTAAAATCATCAAAAGGTTCAGAGAATCTGGAGAAATCACTGCACGTAAGCGATGATATCACGGACCTTTGTTCCCTCAGGCGGTACTGCATCAAAAACCGACATCAGTGTGTAAAGGATATCACCACATGGGCTCAGGAACACTTCAGAAAACCACTGTCAGTAACTACAGTCGGTCGCTACATCTGTAAATGCAAGTTAAAACTCTACTATGCAAAGCCAAAGCCATTTATCAACAACACCCAGGAACGCCGCCAGCTTTGCTGGGCACGAGCTCATCTAAGATGGACTGATGCAAAGAGGAAAAGTGTTCTGTGGTCTGACGAGTCCACATTTCAAATTATATTTGGAAACTGTGGACGCGGTGTCCTCCAGACCAAAGAGAAAAATAATGTTTCGGATTGGTATAGGCGCAAAGTTGAAAAGCCAGCATGTGTGATGGTATGGGGGTGTATTAGTGCCCAAGGCATGGGTAACTTACACCATTAATGCTGAATGGTCCATACAGGTTTTGGAGCAACATATGTTGTCATCCAAGCAACGTTATTTTGCTTATTTCAGCAAAACAATGCCAAGCCACGTGTTACAACAGCATGGCTTCGTAGTAAAAGAGTGCGGGTACTTTCCTGGCCCGCCTGCAGTCCAGACATGTCTCCCATGGATAATGAGTGGCCCAATATGAAGCCTAAAATACGACAACAAGACCCCCGACTGTTGAACAACTTAAACTGTACATCAAGCAAGAATGGTAAATAATTCCACTTTAAAAGCTTCAACAATTAGTTTCCTCAGTTCCCAAACGTTTATTGAGTGTTGTTAAAAGAAAAGGTGATGTAACACAGTGGTGAACATGCCCTTTCCCAACTACTTTGGCACGTGTTGCAGCCAGGAAATTCTAAGTTGATTATTTAAAAAAAAAAAGAAGAAAAGTTTATGAGTTTGAACATCAAATATGTTGTCTTTGTAGTGCATTTAATTGAATATGGGTTGGAAATGATTTGCAAATCATTGTATTCTGTTTATATTTACATATAACACAATTTCGCAACTCATGGAAACGGGGTTTGTATTTATGATAACGTCTGTGTGTGTGTGTGTGTGTGTGTGTGTGTGTGTGTGTGTGTGTGTGTGTGTGTGTGTGTGTGTGTGTGTGTGTGTGTGTGTGTGTGTGTGTGTGTGTGTGTGTGTGGTTATGGGCGCATGCGCGTACGCAATTGACGCCGTTTAACAAGCAGACTTATTGGGAAGTAATACTAAGAACAGACTTCCCATAGGAAGGATGGCTCGCGGTGAGGGCGGAAGGAGACCAGGCGGAACTACCAAACATTTGGAGTGAATTTGGCGGCGGCGAGAGTATCTAAATCTGTTTTGGCGGTTGAGCATAAGCTGTTTTGTGACTGGATCGAGATGGAAGGGGATAGTGACGGGATGTATGAGGATAGTATGGAAATGGATAGGACTAGAGGGGAGAGAGGAAAGAAGGGGAGAGGAGGGAGTGAAGGAAAGGCGAGTACTAAAAGAGTGCATGAAGACGATGAAGAGGTTGATAAGAGGAAAAGGGTTATGATGGATGAATATAAGATAATTTATACATTTAAATCAAACCAAGATATGAATGACATTAGTTTGATGACTCTGGTTAAGGGATTAAAGAAGGACATTGGAGAGGTGGAGATAGCGAAGGTGCTCAGGGACGGACGGCTGTTGATTAAATGCAAAAATGGAGAGCAAAAGAACAAAGCAATGCGATTGCAAAAACTGTGCAACAAAATAATAAAGGAAAAAATCGAAGTGGGAGAACGGAAGGGGGCAAGAGGAGTCGTGACAGGAATCCCAAGAGGAGAAAATTTAGATGATCTGAAAAGAGAAATAAAAGGAGGAACTGTCACTACGATGAAAAGATTGATGGCATTTAGGAACGGTGAAAAGACTGAGAGCGAATCCGTGCTAGTGCAATTTGCAGAGGAGGTCCTCCCAGAGAGAATCATGATTGGGTATCTAAGCTTCTATGTTAGAGCTTACGTGCCACCCCCAGTACGTTGTTTCAAGTGCCAACGCTATGGGCACATAGCTAGTGTGTGTCATGCTAAAATGAGATGTGGAAGGTGTGGAGGGGAGCATGAATATGGACAATGTGGAGAAAATGAACAGGTCAAGTGTTGTAATTGTGGCGGGAATCACACAGCAGCGTATGGGGGCTGCATCATAAGAAAACAGGCAACAGAAGTACAGCAAATCAGAGTTGAACGAAATATTACTTATGCAGAGGCAGTTAAAATAAGAAATCAAGAAAGTGCAGAACAGGACAGAAGTGAAAATAGTTCAAGAAATAAAAAACAAGAGGCAGCAAATACAGGAATTTCCATGGATAAACTAGTTGTATTCCTGGCTTATGTAATAAATTGTACAGAACAGGCTAGAAACAAGACTGAGAAAATCAAAATAATTGTCAAAGCAGCAGCAAAGTTTTTAAATTTAAAAGAATTATCCTGGGAACAGGTGCAAGGTGAGCTACAGAGAGTAGACGAGACCGAGTCATGTTACCACAATCCAACGCCATGTTAATTGTTCAGTGGAATGCCAGAAGTCTGATAGCAAACGGACAGGAATTAAAGGGATATATTAATAATATGAAAAATAAACCACATATAATATGTATTCAAGAAACATGGCTGAAGCCAAAATTAAACTTTATAATAAAAGGATATATAACGATACGTAAAGATAGGAATGATGGGCAAGGAGGAGGATGTGCCATATTTATTAAGGAAGATATGCATTATTCAATATTAAAAGTAAAACAAGAACTAGAGATAGTAGGAGTAGAAGTATGGAATAATAAAGAAAGATACAAAGTACTAAACTTCTATAATCCATGCAAGAAATTAGAAATTCACCAACTAGAAACAATAATGGAGCACTGGAGTGGCAATATTATTTGGTGTGGTGACTTTAATGCACATAGCACAATGTGGGGTGAAAGGGATGACTGGAATGGGGATACATTGGAAGCACTTTTGGAGGAAAAAGAACTGGTGTGTGTGAATGATGGGTCGGGAACAAGGTTAGATGTCGTCACGGGTAAAGAAACAGCAATAGATTTAACACTAGTGTCACAAGGGTTAGCAGGAAAGGTGGAGTGGGAAGTAAATAAATACAGCACAATGGGAAGTGATCACTATCCAATCGTCATTCACATAAACATAAATCATAGGACAGAAAGCACTAGGATAGAAGGAAGATGGAAGTATAATCATGGTGACTGGGAGAAATTTAGGGAAATTACCGACATAACTTTAAAGGAAGTAGATATAAATCAAGATATTGAACAATTAAATACAGATATTACAAAGTGCATAATAGAAGCAGCCGAACAGAGCATACCAAGGAATAGTATAGGGAGAAGAAGGAAGATAGTGCCGTGGTGGACACAAGAGTGCACAGATGCAATACAAGAACGGAATAGAGCATTTAGAATATTGAGAAGAACACATAATTTCCAAGACATGATCCAGTATAAAAGGCATCAAGCTAGAGTAAGGTATGTTATTAAAAAAACAAGAAAACACCATTGGAGAACTTTTTGTGAAACACTAAATAGAACTACTCCTTTAAGCCAAGTGTGGGGAATGATCAAGAGAATGTCAGGGCTCAGAAAAGAACATAAAAATCATGTGATGAAAGATGGAATGCGGAGTGTGGTAGGAAATAAAGAAAAAGCAGAACTTTTAGCAAAAACCTTTGTTAAAGTGCACAGTAATGATAATTTGAAAAATGTAGAAAAACAAAAGAGAGAAGAAACAATTAGTGTAAATATTGAGGAAATGAAGGAAGACAACGATAATAGTTTTATCAACACTGTGGATATGACATTTTCTTTGGATGAAATGGTTCGAATTTTAAAAAAAGTTAAAAATACGACGGCAGGGAAAGACCTGGTGAGTTATCAAATGATCAAAAATTTAGGTAGCATCGGCAAAGAAGTGGTCTTGAAATTATATAATAGGATATATGAAGAAGGAAAATTACCAGATGAGTGGAAAACAGCTGTAATAATTCCAATATGCAAGCCAGGGAAAGATCCGGAAGAGGCAGGAAATTATAGGCCGATTGCATTGACCTCAAATTTGGGCAAAGTAATGGAAAAAATGATTAATGAAAGATTAATATATTATTTAGAGTCAAAAGAAATTATAAAAAACTACCAAAGTGGTTTTCGCAAAGCAAGAAGCACAAATGACCCAGCAGTGCAGCTGGAAGAGGAAATTAGAAAGGGACAAATAAATAAAGAAAGTATAATTGCGGTATTTTTTGACATAGAGAAAGCGTATGATATGTTGTGGAAACAGGGGTTGCTGATGAAACTAAATAGGATTGGGATTAGAGGAAGAATGTACAGATGGATAAAAGACTTTTTAACAAGTAGAACATTATTAGTAAAGATAGAAAATGAATATAGTAGAGAATACAAAGTGGAAAATGGGACCCCACAAGGGAGTATAATAAGTCCAGTACTATTTTCCATCATGATAAATGAAGTTTTTAGTGAAGTGGAAGGGTTAGTGGAGGTGGCATTGTTTGCTGATGATGGAGTGATGTGGAAGAGAGGTAGAAATACAAATTATATAGAAAAGAAGATTCAAAAAGCGGTAAATAATGTTCAAGACTGGGGGACGGCTTGGGGTTTAAGATTCTCTGTTGGAAAGACAAAAGTCATACATTTTACGAAGAGGAAAATACAAAACAAGCTCCAAATAAAACTCTATGGAGAAAACATAGAAGAGGTACAAGTTTTTAAATATTTAGGAATATGGTTTGATAAAAATATTAACTGGTCAACCCACATCAGCAAGATAATGGAGAAAAGTAAAAAGGTGTTAAATATAATGAGGGCTTTGAGGGGTAAAGATTGGGGGGCTGATAGGTTAACATTGAAAACAATATATATCACTTTAATTCGGTCTGTTATCGACTACGGATGCATTATTTATCGATCTGCTTCAAAAACTCTACTTGAGAAAATAGACCGGATCCAGTCGCAGGCGTTAAGATTATGTTGTGGAGCTACTAAATCTACTCCAGTGGCAGCATTACAAGTAGAAATGAATGAAAAACCTTTGGACATGAGGAGAGATCAACTCTCAGCAGTTTATTGGGCAAACTTAAAAGGATCCAAGCAAGGACATCCAACCCGTCAAGTGCTAATAAATTGCCAAGAAAAAGGGAAGAAAAAAATGAATAGTTTTGGGTGGATAATAGGAGATATATGTAAAAAAACACAAATTGACAATATTAAAGTGAGCCCTACAGTACCAATTCCTGCAATACCACCGTGGATGTATGAAAACCCAAAGGTAGACATGCAGTTACTGAAGAATAGACATTTAAATAGTTACCAAATAGAACAACGGATTGAGGAAATGTTTTTTGATAATATTATGATATACACAGATGCATCAAAAACTATAAATAGTAAAGTAGGAGCTGCTGCAGTTATCCCACAGAGAAATATAGTGTTGAATAAAAGAATTAGTGATAAACTATCTGTTTTTACGGGGGAATTGGTAGCAATTTATATGGCAGTTAACTGGATAGAGGAAAACAAAGCTAGGAAAGTAGTCGTGTGCTCGGACTCCAGCAGTGCATTGACGAGCATAAAAAACATAACATCAGAAACAAGACTAGATATAGTTTATGAAATAGTTCAGGCAATCTACAGAATAAATAAAGCGGGAGGTGTGGTAACATTTCTCTGGGTTCCTGCTCATGTAGGAGTTGAGGGAAATGAGTTAGCTGATAGATACGCAAAACAAGCAACCACTAAAACAGAAGTAAACATGGAGATTAAGCACAGTAAAGAAGAAGTGAAGAGCATAATTAAGATAGAACACAATAAAAAGTGGCAGGATAATTGGAATAAGGAAACAAAAGGTAGAGAGTTTTACAAAGTCCAGAGGAAAGTAGGTGTAATGAGAGGAGGGGGTAGAAATAGGAAGGAAGAAGACATTATGACTAGAATGAGATTAGGGCATACATATCTAAATAGTTCACTAAAATTGATAGGCAAACATACTACAGGGCTGTGTGATTTTTGCCACCAGATAGAAAATGTTGACCATGTCTTAATACAATGTAGGAAATATAATAGAGAAAGAGAAATACTGGAAAATAAGTTAGCAAAAGAAAATATTAGGTTAGAAGTGGGAGATATATTAGGATTGCATTCAGAAAACATAGGATATAAAGCAATATACACATATTTAAAAAACACTGGGTTAAGTAAAAGAATATAGAGTAGGGATCCACCTCGGTCCACACTCCATTACAGTAGGTGGCGGTAATGCACACCAGAAGGTTGCTTGCCAACCGCCATAAAAACAAAAGAAGAAGAAGAAGAAGAACAGACTTCCCATTTTTGTGGCCGCAGTGTGTGAAAATGTGTCACAAGGAAGAAATAGGACAGAAGGAGAAACATGTGAGTCTGTCTGCCGCCAGTAGAAACCTTGCAAGTAAGTATTTTCTTGTCTTTTAATGCTTCCTGCTCGCCGTGTTGTGTGTTTGTGACGTCAAATGATGTATCGACAATCTGAATTAGGCAGCATTCAACTCAAGTTTCACGTATTTTTTTTTCAAATAGGATGTAACTTTACGTCTTTAATCAGTTATTAAATACGGTACAAGTATGTTGTCATTTAGTATACAAGTGCAATAAAGTGTTTTGGGATGACGTCACAACTCGATAGCAACTTCCGGGTTTGAAGCTAAAGTTAATTCAAGTTTTCAGAGTCGTTTTTTTTGTCCTTTTTCTAGAAAAGCCCAAAAGACAACATCTTCAAAGTTAGATATATAAACTGAATAATAAATGGAGAAAATAAAACATTGGATTAATTAAATTTACGTAATGAGAGGTTTAAATGTGTGTCAAAGCGCAAGGCATCATGGGATAGCTAGCAAAGCAATGCATTGCCCGCATAAATGTAAATAGATATATACCGTATTTCCTTGAATTGCCGCCTGGGCGCTGATTAATTTAAAACCTCTTCTCACTCCTGCGCTTACCAAAGGGATGCGGTAATAGTAAGCATGCGCTAATTATTTTAAAACATCTTCTCACTCCGGCACTTACCAAAGGTATGCAGTACAAATTTGAGTGTGATGTAAGCTTGGACTTTAAATCCTACTGAATAGCTCTTAATCTTCTTCCCTTTATGCGATTTCAAATTACCGGTATTCAAATCAACCTTCTCCATTTTGAAAATGACAACAGGCAACACAAGGGAATACGGTATATTTACCATGAATTGATTAACGTGGACCCCGACTTAAACAAGTTGAACAACGTATTGGGGTGTTAGCATTTAGTGGTCAAATGTACGGAATATGTACTGTACTGTGCAATCTACTAATAAAAGTTTCAATCAATCAAAGATAGATGGATGACGCTGATGGGTCTCCACAAGGCGCCCCTTAAAAGTTGGGGAAAAAGTTAAAACGCTGGGGAAGGATGAGTAAAAAAAATACATTCTAGACCAGACATGGGCAAAATACGGCCCGTGTGCCGTTGAACGTTTTAATCCGGCCCGTGGAATTTATCCGAATTATTGAAGAAAAATAAATAAATATATATATATATATATATATATATATATGTGTGTATATATATATATATATATATATATATATATATATATATATATATATATATATATATATATATATATATATATATATATATATATTTTTTTTTTTAATAAAAAACTCCTATCAATGTTAAAGGGGAACATTATCACAATTTCAAAAGGGTTAAAAACAATAAAAATCAGTTCCCAGTGGCTTGTTGTATTTTTTTTAAATTTTTTTTCAAAATTATACTGGTCCCGGAATATCCCTAAAAAAAAAGCTTTAAATTTCTTTTTTTTTTCGCTCTCTGCGATGCCACTATCCATTTCCCTGTGACATCACACAGTGCTGCCAATGTAAACAAACAATGGCAAATAGCACAGCAAGATATAGCGATATTAGCTCGGATTCAGACTCGGATTTTAGCGGCTTAAGCGATTCAACAGATTACGCAGGTTTTGAAACGAATGGTTGGAGTATGAAAGTATTGAAGAAGAAACTAAAGCTATTGACGCTATTCATAGCCATAGCATGGCCGAATAGCTGCGTTAGCATCGCCGGTAAAATGTGCGGAAACGATCAGGACTTTCGCATCTTGTGACACTGGAGCAACTTAAATCCGTCGATTGGTAAGTGTTTTTTTTCGCATTAAATGTGGGTGGAAGGAAACGTAATATAGTTACAAATGTATCTACAGGTTATCCATACATCTCTGTGCCATGTCTGCTTTAGCACCGCCGGTAAATAGCATGTTAGCATCGATTAGCGTAGCATGTTAACATCGATTAGCTGGCAGTCACGCCGCGACCAAATATGTCTGATTAGCACATAAGTCAACAACATCAACAAAACTCACCTTTGTGATTTAGTTGAATTTATCGTTGCAAATGCATCTGCAGGTTATCCATACATCTCTGTGCCATGTCTGTCTTAGCATCGCCGGTAAAATGTGGAGACACTCTGGTACATTCAATGGGGGTCTTGTGGCAGATTTCTTGCCACTTTGGCATCTTCGGGCCAGTGGTGCAACTTGAATCCCTCCCTGTTAGTGTTGTTACACCCTCCGACAACACACCCACGAGGCATGATGTCTCCAAGGTTCCAAAAAATAGTAAAAAAAAACGGAAAATAACAGAGCTGAGACCCGGTGTTTGTAATGTGTTGGGAATGAAAATGGCGGGTGTGTTACCTCGGTGACATCACATTCTGACGTCATCGCCAAAAGAGCCATAAACAGAAAGGCGTTTAATTCGCCAAAATTCACCCATTTAGAGTTCGGAAATCGGTTAAAAAAATAGATGGTCTTTTTTCTGCACCATCAAGGTATATATTGACGCTTACATAGGTCTGCTGATAATGTTCCCCTTTAAGGCTTCTGCCTCCCGGATGCGTTTTCAGCGCTTGACTATCACTAAAGGGGAACATTATCACCAGACCTATGTGTTTGGAGGAAGAAGAATACTGAGTTGCATCCCAAGAACACCATACCTACTGTGAAGCATGGGGGTGGAAACATCATGCTTTGGTGCTGTTTTTCTGCTAAGGGGACAGGACGATTGATCCGTGTTAAGGAAAGAATGAATGGGACCATGTATCGTGAGATTTTGAGCCAAAACCTCCTTCCATCAGTGAGAGGTTTGAATGCTTGACCAAATACTTATTTTCCACCATCATTTACAAATAAATTATTTAAAATTCCCACAATGTGAATTCCTGGGGTTTTTTTTTCACATTCTGTCTCTCACAGTTGAAGTGTACCTATGATGAAAATTACAGACCTCTGTCATCATTTTAAGTGGGAGAACTTGCACAATCGGCGGCTGACTAAATACTTTTTTGCCCCACTGTACATACATACATACACGTACGTACGCACATACATACATACATGCATACATACATACATACATGCATACATACATACACGTATATACGCACATACATACATACATACATACATGCATACATACATACATACATACATGCATACATACATACATACATACATACATACATACATGCATACATACATACACGTATATACGCACATACATACATACATACATACATACATGCATACATACATGCATACATACATACATACATGCATACATACATACATACATGCATACATACATACACGTATATACGCACGCACATACATACATACATACATACACGTACGTACGTACATACATACATACACACATACACGTACGTACGTACATACATACATACATACATACATACACGTACGTACGCACATACATATATACATACACGTACGTACGCACATACATACAGACATGTACGTACGCACATACATACATACATACATACACGTACGTACGTACATACATACATACATACATACACGTATGTACGCACGCACATACATACATACATACACGTACGTACGTACGCACATACATACATACATACATACACGTACGTACGCACATACATACATACACGTTCGTACGCACATACATACATACACGTAGGTACGCACATACATACATACATACACGTACGTACGCACATACATACATAGATACATACATACATACACGTACGTACATACATACATACATACACGTACGTACGCACATACATACATACATACATACACGTACGTACGCACATACATACATACATACACGTACGTACGCACATACACACATACATACACGTACGTACGCACATACATACATACATACACGTACGTACGCACATACATACATACATACACGTACGTACGCACATACATACACGTACGTACGCACATACATACACGTACGTACGCACATACATACACGTACGTACGCACATACATACACGTACGTACGCACATACATACACGTACGTACGCACATACATACATACATACACGTACGTATGCACATACACACATACACGTACGTACGCACATACATACATACACGTACGTACGCACGCACATACATACACGTACGTACGCACATACATACACGTACGTACGCACATACATACACGTACGCACGTACGTACGC
>NC_084618.1:9791391-9798891 GCF_033978795.1 Nerophis ophidion | reverse complement strand
AGGACAACCCGAACTGTTGTGCATGCCTTGCTCTGCCAACACACACAAAGAAATCCCGTTGACGCTCTCACAAACGATCAGAAGTCACACAAAAAAATCCTTTAAGGGGAACTGCACTTTTTGGGAGGAGGAATTTTACCTTTGGTGCACAATCATTATGAGAAACAAGAACAAAAGTATCCATTTTTAACATTTTTAAAATGATTAAAAGCAGATGCGGCTAATAGGAGTCACCGTTGTAGCCTTCAAAGTCCCCTAAAGCAGTGGTCCCCAACCACCGGGCCGTGGCCTGATTGGTACTGGGCCGCAGAAGAATTTTTTATTTAAAAAAATAAATAAACACATTTTTTTTATTTTTTTATTAAATCAACATAAAAAAACACAATATACACTTACAAATAGTGCACTAACCACAAAAAACTCCCTTCTTCAGGACAAAAACATCCCTTTTTCATCACAAAGAAGAAAACAAAAAAATAAAGGACACCCCCCTGGGCCGCGAGACAAATTATTAAGCGTTGACCGGTCCGCGGATACAAAAAGGTTGGGGACCACTGCCCTAAAGCAACTATAATGTAGTAATAGATACCTTCAAAACAATAAGTAATATGTACAATGTACACACTGCAAGTATATATATACATATATATATATATACACACACATATATGAGGGGAATCTGGGCTTCCCTGCTTAGGCTGCTGCCCCCGCGACCCGACCTGGGATATATAATGTAGTAATAGATATGACCAGAAGTCACACAAAAAAATCCTTTAAGGGGAACTGCACTTTTTGGGAGGAGGAATTTTGCCTTTGGTGCACAATCATTATGAGAAACAAGAACAAAAGTATCAATTTTTAACATTTTTAAAATGATTAAAAGAAGATGCGGCTAATAGGAGTCACCGTTGTAGCCTTCAAAGTCCCCTAAACCCTCCACTCCAAGTATGGATATATAATGTAGTAATAGATACCTTCAAAACAATAAGTAATATGTACAATATACACACTGCAAGTATATATACATATATATGCACACACACTTATATGAGGGGAATCTGGGCTTCCCTGCTTAGGCTGCTGCCCCCGCGACCCGACCTCGGATAAGCAGAAGAAGATGGATGGATGGATACATACATACATACATATATATCTATATAATATATAGATATATATGTGTGTATGTATGTATGTATACATACATATATATATATATACATACATACATATACATATATAAACATACATATATATATACGTATATACATATATATATATATATACATACATATATATCTATATAATATATAGATATATATGTGTGTATGTATATATGTATGTATGTATATATATATATATATATGTATATATGTATATATATGTATGTTTATATATGTATATGTATGTACGTATGTATGTATATATATATATATATATATATATATATGTATGTATGTATGTATGTATGTATGTATGTATGTATGTATGTATGTATGTATGTATGTATACATACATATATATATGTATGTATATATATATGTATGTATGTAGTAACAGACACCTTCATAGCAAGTGTTGCATGTCCAGTAGGTCCACTAACATAGTTCCCTTTAAGACCACAACATGTCGTCCATTGATCCCCGACTTAACCTTGGATCGGGAGTCGTCACCTTGTAAGCCAGTTTACAGGATGTGGGTTAGTCTCTTCTGCCGCAGCTTAAGTCCGGTGACGTCACTGTGGATTTACACCGGAGATGTGACCTTCGCTGACGACTTCACTGTTTTTGAATATCTTCTCAAAGTCAACGATTAAAAAAAACTCAGATTTGCAGTTGTGAGCTGTTCGTTTGGGGGCCCTTTTTTATTTTTTATCCACCATCCTTTGAGGGGGTGCCAGGTTGCAGAATGTAAAAAAAAAGAAAGAAAAAACAACTATTTTAATAATTATAAAAATGTACAGGTATGCATAATTCACACTCTGTACAATCATTTGGAATGTTTTCTTAAAACAACATAACAATCAAACCGATTAGCTGATATAAACTGAACCGAATCGTGTATTGTAACGAGCACAACTACTTTTAGGTTGCTAAGCAACCAGGATGTAAATAAAGACAATCCTTCGTCTTTAAAATAGTAAATATTGGTACACAATGTTGGTGTAATATCAACATTTTCCCGCAGGTGGCAGTGTAAGAAAAACCAGCCCTCCGGACCACTTCCGGCAACAGTTCACGCCGACAGCCAATGGGATGACCGCCTTTCGCCAGCACACGGACCACCCTTCAAAATAAGATGTGCAAGGGACTCTCAGGCAAGTTTAAACCGATTGGACCGGATGTGGGCTCTTACTTTGACACGCGCGGTTCTTCCTGTCATGCCGTTGTCGGACAGTGTCACAGTCATGGCGGTCCCGAGTGGGAAGCAGATGTTGAGGTTCCTCTGCCAGTTGGGAGCCTTTATCTTGACCCGTTTCGGCTTTTGGAACTGCTTCTGTATGCTCATGCTGTTCGCGGAACGAGCAGAGTCCAAAAGGTAAAAGAAAACATTAACAGCAGCGCCTGAAAGTAGCCGTTTGGCTAAATTAGCCGGTGAGCTATCGTCGGACCGCTTAATTTGGTGCGCAAACACCTCTCCTCCATGTCGTAATTAATGACGTCATTTAAATATCTTGAATTGAAGTATTTTATTTCAAGATTACTGTATTGCTGTTTTTAACTTGTGGTTTTGTATGGTGGGCGTGTGAGTGACACACCCTACAAGTTGCCCTGTAATTACTACAAATAGCAATTTCTCCCGTTCATGCGCGCAAAACTTTTCTTTAAATACATTTAAAAACAAAACAAAACTACAATATTTTTTTTAAAGAACGAGAAATTGCATTCTTGGTATAAATTTAGACTGAATGCTGAAGAGCCAAAGCCGAACTGAAATGCTAACAGGGGGCCAGATAGCATTAAGTACAAAAAAAAAGCTAGCTTGCTAATAGTACTATGTAAGCATTTTGACGGTTAGCATTAGTAAGATACTAAAATATATTACATTGACTTGTATATTTAAATTTCCTCAATAAAAATGCTAGCATTGTTAATGTTAGCTTGGTAAAACGCTATCAGCCCGCCAGATAGTAGGGCTGCGAATCTTTGGGTGTCCCACGATTCAATTCAATATCGATTTTTGGGGTCACGATTCGATAATATATCGATTTTTTTCGATTCGATTCTCACTTCAAAAACGATATTTTTCCGATTCAAAGGGATTCTGCATCCATTCAATACATAGATTTCAGCAGGATCTACCCCAGTCTGCTGACATGCTAGCAGAGTAGTAGCTTTAAAAAAAAAAAAACTTTTATAATTGTAAAGGACAATGTTTTATCAACTGATTGCAATAATGTAAATTTGTTTTAACTATTAAAGGAAGCAAAACTATGACTTATTTTATCTTTGTGAAAACATTGGACACAGTGTGTTGTCCAGCTTATGAGATGCCATGCAAGTGTAAGCCACTGTGACACTATTTTATTATTTTTATAAATGTCTAATGATAATGTCAATGAGGGATTTTTAATCACTGATATGCTGAAATTATAACTAATATTCATACTGTTGTTGATAATATTCATTTTTGTTTCACTACTTTTGGTTTGTTCTGTGTGGTGTTTGTGTCTCCTCTCAATTGCTCTGTTTATTGCAGTTCTGAGTGTTGCTGGCTCAGGTTTGGTTTTGGAATTGGATTGCATTGATATGGTATTGCTGTGTAGTGGTTTGTTGGATTGATAAAAAAAAAAAAAAACAAAACGATTAAAAAAAAAGAGGGAATCGATTCTGAATCGCACAACGTAAACGATTCGATTCGTATTCGAATCAATTTTCCCCCCACACGCCTACCAGATAAATTAGATTGGATAGTACTTTATTTATTCCGTCAGGAAAATTAAAATTTTCAGCACAATCCCATTCAAGAACAGACAAAACATTACAGGGAGCCAGAACAGGATCGCTGACGGGTCTGCCGGCTTCCAGCGCCCCTTACAAAAAAGATGAGATACAGGTAGACAAGTGGGGGGATGGGAGAAAAATATAGAAGATTAAAATAAGATATAATAGAATAAAAAAATCCGTCTAAACCTGGGCCCTGGAGAGGGGGTCCAGACTGAGGCCAAGGGAAAAAAACAACTCATAGCCATAGTACACATCCCTCTTACATGTGTGTAAGAGGGAAACATCAAAGAAAGATAACAAAAAATATGAGCTAAAAAATAACACAAGCTAGCATGCTAATAGCAGTATACAAACATGCTTAAAAAATGGCATGCTTGAAGTTAGATTTAGTGAAATACCAAAAATACATGACCCTATATGGGCAAAACTTGCCACAAAAAAGCTAGCATGCTAATGTTAGCATGTGAACAGGCTAACTGTAACTTGCATCAAGTTGTGAAATATATTCCTCTGAGGCGTGTGACCTGAAAATTGTTTTTTTCAAATGTTAACATGCAAACATAAATATGTGTCAAGTCCCAGAAAATGACTAGACTTACTAGATTGACAAATCCAGCATGCTAGAAGTTGTTCGAGTAAGAAAATGTTTCACACTGAGCTAGCATGCTAATTTTAGGATGCTAGTAATTGTGCAGCGGGCCGTTCCAAAAAAATCAGCCACGCGTTGCACTTTGGACACTACTGATAGAAACAATACTAAAGTGATGAGATCGCTATTTTTCTTTTTCGTGTTTTTACTACTGAAAAAAGCATTTTGAGGTTTTTTTTTTGTGTGAAGGATTTCAGGGCAACAGCAAAATGATTTAAATGGGAGTCAATTGTTATTTTGTGTACTTATTGTGCAATTGATTTTGTCAAAGTAAATGTATGTCACATTTAATACTTCACACTTAAAACATCATCTGATCGACCACAATACTCGCTAGTTGTACATTTTGAATATTTTGATAAAAATGTGTTAGTGTGTTTACCGTAGTTACTTGCTAAAAAAAAAAAAAAAACATTCACACTTCTATGATTTCTGTCAAAGTATCAGATCGGGACTCAAAATCAAATCGGAATCGAGGTTTAAAAAAATATGCCGTTGGTCGTTAATGTAAGTACACTTTTTGCAGTCTTCCTGTAAATACAAAATAAACATGATGAGAGAACAGCGCTAGATGCTAGCTCGTAAAGTGGAATTAATTGTCTTTGAGAAATGAGATTACAGTTGCAAGATGTTTATGTGCAGTATATATATATACACACATATATACATATGCATGTATTTAAATATATGTAAAATTTACACATATAAATGTGAATGTGTAGATATATACACATGCACATTTATAAATATATGTATAAATATACACATATAAGTGTGTATGTATATATATATATATACATATATAAACATATTATTGACACAAATATGTGTGTGTATATGTATAAACATATATACACACGTGTATATGTTTATAAATGTCTGTTTGTGTGTGTGTATATATACATACATATGTATGTATATATATATGTATACATACCTATGCATATATATATATATACACATACATGTGTATATATATACATATGCACATATATAAATATATGTATAAATATACACATATAAGTGTCTATGTATATATGAGTATATATATATATAAATATATATATATTTGTGTATATATACATTTATACACGTGTATATACGTTTATATATGTGTTTGTGTGTGTTTATACATACATATGTATGTTTATATGTATACATATATATATATGCATATATATATATACAAACATATATATATATATATACACACATACGTTAATATACATGTATATAGGTATTTGTGTGTATATACATATAGACATCATATATATATATATACATACATACATATATACATCATATATATATATACATATATATATACATATATATATATATACACACATACGTGTATATATGTTTGTGTGTGTGTGTATATATACATACATATGTATATACAGTATATATACACATACGTTAATATACATGTGTATATATATATATATATGTGTGTGTATATGTATATATATACACACATGTATATATGTTTATGTGTGTGTATATACATACATATACATTATATATATATATATGTATGTATATATATATATATATATATACATACATATATATATATATACACATATTTATATAATGTATATATATATATGTGTGTGTGCATATATACACAAATAAATGTTTATATGTACGTTTCTAAGGATGCAATGATATGAAGACTTCACGGTTTTTATTATGTTTTTGTTAATTGTGCTGAAAAAGTTATTACATGCACACTGACATCTTTTAGCCAAGTTTTATTTCAAATAAATACACGACAAACAGTCTTTATTTGGATATTCCTCCCTGTTTTTGAAAAGAGCACAGTTTGTGTGCTCATTGTGTGCAGTCCAATATCTTTTTGTCTCATTCATGTTTTTTACCTAAGCTCAAAATGGTGGTTTCTAAATGGAGAAAGACGTCAATGTCTCTTTTTTTCATGTTAGCATTTAAGCCAATATCACTGGTCCTGAGTTGATAGTGTTGTGGTCCTCAGTCACAGATTTCTGATCATTTCCATTGAAAGCGGTACTACTGTGACTCTGTACTTGTAGTCAGGCTGATCAACTGAGTGAATGTCTCCAAAATAATCATCTTATTTGTAGTCAGGCTAATGTGTCCACTCTTCGACTGAGTGAATGTCTCCAAAATAATCATCTTATTTGTAGTCAGGCTAATGTGTCCACTCTTCGACTGAGTGAATGTCTCCAAAATAATCATCTTATTTGTAGTCAGGCTAATGTGTCCACTCTTCGACTGAGTGAATGTCTCCAAAATAATCATTTTATTTGTAGTCAGGCTAATGTGTCCACTCATCAACTGAGTGAATGTCTCCAAAATAATCATCTTATTTGTAGTCAGGCTAATGTGTCCACTCTTCGACTGAGTGAATGTCTCCAAAATAATCATCTTATTTGTAGTCAGGCTAATGTGTCCACTCATCAACTGAGTGAATGTCTCCAAAATAATCATCTTATTTGTAGTCAGGCTAATGTGTCCACTCATCAACTGAGTGAATGTCTCCAAAATAATCATCTTATTTGTAGTCAGGCTAATGTGTCCACTCTTCGACTGAGTGAATGTCTCCAAAATAATCATCTTGTTTGTAGTCAGGCTAATGTGTCCACTCATCAACTGAGTGAATGTCTCCAAAATAATCATCTTATTTGTAGTCAGGCTGATGTGTCCACTCATCAACTGAGTGAATGTCTCCAAAATAATCATCTTATTTGTAGTCAGGCTGATGTGTCCACTCATCAACTGAGTGAATGTCTCCAAAATAATCATCTTATTTGTAGTCAGGCTAATGTGTCCACTCTTCGACTGAGTGAATGTCTCCAAAATAATCATCTTGTTTGTAGTCAGGCTAATGTGTCCACTCTTCGACTGAGTGAATGTCTCCAAAAT
>NC_084618.1:9683891-9781391 GCF_033978795.1 Nerophis ophidion | reverse complement strand
CTATATATCTATCTATATATGAATTATTAGTAACACTTTCATGAGTGTTCAACCTTTGGGTTCCCAAGACCTTTTATTTTAACTAGAATTGTTAAAAAAAATTTTTAATAAAAACCAACATTACTTTTTGACCTACTTAAGTCTCCAACTACTTGACATCTATTTTGAGAAATGGTTTCAGGAAATAGCATATTTTGTGTTCAAAAATAAAAATGTTTTTCTTTGAAAACAGTTTTTCAAAAAAATAAAAAAGTGAAGTTGATTAATAAGATTAGTTTTGAAAGCGAAAAAAATACATTTTTACCATTTTGGGGGACCTTTTAAATTGTATTTTTTTTTTTTTAAACAGTCATTGTTCGAAAAATAAAATAAAAGCAATGTTATTCACTTTTGACCTACTTAAGTCTCCAACTACTTTACATCTATTTTGATAACTGGTTACAGGAAATAGAATATTTTGTGTTCAAAAATAAAAACGTTTTTTTTTTTTTTTAAAACAGTTTTTCATACAAATAAAAAAGTGAAGTTGATCAATAAGATTTGTTTTGAAAGTGAAAAAAAAATTACCATTTTGGGGGGCCTTTTACATTTTTTTTTTTAAACAGTCATCGTTTGAAAAATAATGAAATAAAAGCCACGTTATTCATTTTTGACCAACTTAAGTCTCCAACTACTTTACATATATCTATTTTGAAGAATGGTTTTAAGGAATATAACTTATTTTTTTTTGTTATAAAATAATGAACACAGTTTTTTTTGAGAAGATGTCTTTAGAAAAAAAAGTGAAGTGTTTTGTAAGTGAAATTAGTACATTTTTACCATTTGGGGGGCCTTTTAATTTTTTTTTTTTTTTTAACAGTCATTGTTAAAAAAATACCGAATTAAAAGCAATGTCTATTATTATACATCTAGTATTTTATTTTAAATTTTTTGGGGGGAAAATATTGCTTTATTTTAGTTTTTTCCTTAAATCACGAAAATAAAGGCAAAAAACAGATAATTCATTGCTTAAAATTTCCAAAAATATATGACTTATTTTGCCCAATTTAGAAGAGTTTATACTTTGAAAATATAATAAATCAGAAATTGATTGAAGGAACCAATTAAGGGATTATTGTGCAGTAAAACCTCCATAAATGTAACACTTTTAAGCTCCTGTGGGAGTTTTGATAAAAACTGGTTAAAAACGTTCCTTTTTGCACTTAAAACCTGTTTTTGTTCTTTTTGGGCCTTTCAAAAAGTGCTTGAAGTTTACAGTCAGAATTTTTGTTACTTTTATTTTAGAAAATGTCTTTTAAAGTGTGGCATTTCAAGTCACATTTGTGTTTAAAATACAGAAAATACAGACAGTAGAAGATGGACGCGGCAACAAAAAAAAAGGGAAAGAAACAAACAAAAACAAAAGAAAAAGACAGAAAATAAAGCTAACAAGCCTTTCTGACTGCGCTAGTTTTTCTCTTTTTGAAATGGAACTGAAGGCGGAGAGGAAGGAAGGAAGAAAGGAAGGAAGGAAGGAAGGAAGGAAGCGAGGAGAAGGAGGGGCGGGGCAGGAGGCGGAGTCAAGTTAGTTAAGGAAACTATGGCGGCTTCATGTTTCATGTTTAAATTATTCTTTATAAAGTCTAATTTAAGATTTCATCTTTCCTCTCTTTCGCTTTTTTTGTCTTTTTTCGTTAAATGGTTGTTTTTGCTCTTCATGAACCAGGAACCTCGGCGCTCCGACCTCGCAGACTCAGTCGCCGAGGAATCGCCGAGCGGCGTCGACGGGGGTTGGGGGGAGGGAGGGGGTCGCGCCCGCCCCTCCCCCGATGGAGCGGCCTCAAGAAGATAAAGTGGAGTCCTTCTGTGTTTGCTGTGCTTGTGAACGCTGCACCGACTTCTGGCTTTCCACGTCTCGAAAATGTTTCTCCACCTGAGCGGGGACGGGGGCGGGACTTTAGTCGTCAAGCACAAAAAGGTCAACACTGGCGGCTACGCGACAGTTAAGCACACAATGGCGCGTGACGACGGTTGGTCGATATCAACACGTATCAAATCGCCAGAGTTGCTAAATACATACAGGTGCAAAGTATTCAGTAGCAAACGTGTCCGCATGGTTCAACTGACTGCGTCACGAGCTTTACTTCATTAATTGTCACCCAAAAAACAAGTTGATGAATAATAATAATAATTAAAGCTGCAAGCAGCGTTGGTCGGGTCCGCCTTTGGCTGCTGCCGCCGCTACTCAAGCCCTGGTCTAAGTCAGACCTACATAGAGGTTTTTATTTCATGTCTCTACGACATTTCTAACAGAAGTTACATGCAGTTTTGTCTGGGTTTTTTCCTTGGGGGCGCTAGAGCGCAATTTTGATTTTTACGGTTTGGTTTTAAATTAGATGGCAATTTTCGCCAGTCCTGATGTGTGTGTAAAATTTGGTGAGTTTTGACGCATGTTAAGGGGGTCGAATTAAAGATCGGCTTTTCTGGGTGTTGTTGATAAATGGCTTTCACTTTGCATAGTAGGGCTTTTGACTTGCACTTAGAAGCAATTTAAGGGGGTCAAATTACAGCTCAAAGTAGCAAAAATGACATATTTTAGGAGACTTTGCGCAGGGGTTCTTTGAAGGCGCGTAAAATCCAAACCATAGCACTTATTAAAACTCCGGGAGGATCTTTTAATCAGAAGGGTTCAGTCCCTCTCCTGTGCGAGTTTGAAGCAGAAATGACAAACGGGCTCAGAGGAGATAATGTTTGAAGAAAGGGGACCGGTGTTTACAAAACTTTTATTTTGAAGGGGGGATTGCAAAATTCCTGTTGATTTTTGTTGGGTGATGTTAATCTATGAAATGTAGGTCTAAGTGAGACCTACATAGACGTTTTTGTTTCATGTCTGTCCGACATTCCTCCCGGAAGTTACAAGCAATTTTGTTTTCTTCCTAGGAGCAGTTTTTTCTGTGTTTTATTCAAAAGTTGCGCTAGAATGCAATTTAGAGTTTTGGGGGTTTTTTTTTATTACATCGCAATTTTCGCCAGTCCTGATATGTGTGCCAAGTTTGGTGAGTTTTGAAGCACTTTAAGGGGGTCAAATTACAGCTCAAAGAGTCAAAAATGTCATTTTTTGCGAAAATGTTGCTTTGAATGGGTATTTGCAAAATGTTTGTTGATTTTTGCCCTAGAAAGTAAAATTATAAAATGTAGGTCTAAGTCAGCCCTACATAGAGGTTTTTGTTTCATGTCTCTACGACATTGCTAACGGACGTTATAAGCAGTCTGTTTTTGTTTATCCTAGGGGGCGCTAGCGCGCATTTTTGATTTTTGGGATTTGGTTTTTTTTTATTAGATGGCAATTTTCGCCAGTTCTGATGAGTGTGTAAAATTTGGTGAGTTTTAAAGCATGTTCAGGGGGTCAAATTACAGTTCGAAGAGGCAGCGGAATAATAATAATAATAATAAAGAAAGAATAAAACCTTACAGTTTCAATAGGGTCCTTGGCCCATTGCAAAAGGACTCCACAGGAGTCCTTTGCCACGGGCCAAGGACCCTAATAAAGAATGAATAAAACGTTACAGTTTCAATAGGGTCCTTGGCCCATTGCAAAGGACTGCTGTGGAGTCCTTTGCAATGGGCCTGGAGGACCCTAATAAAGAAAGAATAAAACCTTACAGTTTCAACAGGGTCCTTGGCCCATTGCAAAAGGACTCCTGTGGAGTCCTTTTGCAATGGGCCAAGGACCCTAATAAAGAAAGAATAAAACGTTACAGTTTCAATAGGGTCCTTGGCCCATTGCAAAAGGACTCCACAGGAGTCCTTTTGCAATGGGCCAAGGACCCTAATAAAGAAAGAATAAAACGTTACAGTTTCAATAGGGTCCTTGGCCCATTGCAAAGGACTCCACAGGAGTCCTTTGCAAAGGGCCTGGCGGACCCTAATAAAGAAAGAATAAAATCTTACAGTTTCAATAGGGTCCTTGGCCCATTGCAAAAGGACTCCTGTGGAGTCCTTTTGCAATGGGCCAAGGACCCTAATAAAGAATGAATAAAACGTTACAGTTTCAATAGGGTCCTTGGCCCATTGCAAAAGGACTCCACAGGAGTCCTTTTGCAATGGGCCAAGGACCCTAATAAAGAAAGAATAAAACGTTACAGTTTCAATAGGGTCCTTGGCCCATTGCAAAGGACTCCACAGGAGTCCTTTGCAAAGGGCCTGGCGGACCCTAATAAAGAAAGAATAAAATCTTACAGTTTCAATAGGGTCCTTGGCCCATTGCAAAAGGACTCCTGTGGAGTCCTTTTGCAATGGGCCAAGGACCCTAATAAAGAATGAATAAAACGTTACAGTTTCAATAGGGTCCTTGGTCCATTGCAAAGGACTCCTGTGGAGTCCTTTGCAAAGGGCCTGGCGGACCCTAATAAAGAAAGAATAAAATCTTACAGTTTCAATAGGGTCCACAGGTCCATTGCAAAAGGACTCCTGTGGAGTCCTTTTGCAATGGGCCTGTGTACCCTAAATAGGTGAGCAGGTTGTCATACATCCATAATTCTTCCCAGACTTATTTCACTTTATGAACCCTTTTCTAACACCCCTGGGCGATACAAGTGTGTATACCGATCTGATACCAAGCCAGAATCTTTCATACCACTTAAAAACGTTCCAGATCATTAAGTGCAACATTTCATACTATTTAAATTATTTTCTTTTGTTCCATACAGGGATGTCATTTCTTATCCTGGTTATTATTATTATTATTATCGCTCTATTTTTTTAATTTTGCTCAAAATTTAAAAATAAATAAAAATGTATACTTAAATATTTTAACTAAGCTCTATATATTTGTTTAAACATTCAAAATGCCTTTGTAGGAGAAACATTGCAGATAAAAAAAAAAAAACATTTTCATGGACCTCTGGTAAAAATTAATGTGAAGTGAAATATATTTATATAGCGCTTTTTCTCTAGTGACTCAAAGCGCTTTACATAGTGAAAGCCAATATCTAAGTTACATTAAAAGCAGTGTGGGTGACACTGGGAGCAGGTGGGTAAAAGTGTCTTGCCCAAGGACACAACGGCAGTGACTAGGATGGCGGAAGCGGGAATCGAACTTTGAACCCTCAAGTTGCTGGCAGGGCCGCTCTACCAACCGAGCTATACCGCCCCTATACTGCATATGAAAGCAACAAAAGTAATAAAATAACATAAATGTGAACATTATGCAAGATAGCACTTTATGGACATAAGAGATTGACAAATAAAAAGCAATGTAAGAATGTAAAAAGATGTCACCTGGTGGCCATAAGACGTAACTGCACATTGTGTCCATATAGACACAAATAGTAGCTGGCAAATATGGCAAAAAGTAATAATTAAGATTAAATGTAAGTCATGATTAGTGATTGTGAGGTAAAGACGATGTGATGTCTAATAAGAAGACTACATGTGGTTCTCAAATGGGGGTACGAGTGCCCCTGGGGGTACTTGAAGGTATGCCAAGGGGTAGGTGAGATTTTTTTTTAAATATTCTAATAATAGCAACAATTCAAAAATCCTTTATAAATATTAACAAAATATGAATGTAAGTTCATAAAGTGTGAAAAGAAATGCAACAATTCAGTGTTGACAGCTAGATTTTTTGTGGACATGTTCCATAAATATTGATTTATTTTTTGTGAAATGTTTCATGAATCCAGATGGATCTCTATTACAATCCCCAACGAGGGCACTTTAAGTTGATGATTACTTCTATGTGGAAAAATCTGCATTTATATTTGAATCACTTGTTTATTTTTCAACAAGTTTTTAGTTATTTGTATATCTTTTTTTCCAAATAGTTGAAGAAAGACCACTACAAATGATCAATATTTTGCACTGTTACAATTTACAATTTAATAAATCATAAACTGATGACATAGTGCTGTATTTTACTTCTTTATCTCTTTTTTTCAACCAAATATGCTTTGCTGTGATTAGGGGGTACTTGAATGAAAACAATGTTGACAGGGGGTACATCACTGAAAAAAGGTTGAGAACCACTGACTTAAATGACGACATCATCAGTGTGTGAATGTGTGTGTGAATGTGGAAAATAGTGTCAAAGCGCTTTGAGTTCCTTAAAAAAAAAAAGGTAGAGAAGCACTAAACAAGTACAATCCAATGACCATGTAGATAAACATCCATTCATCTAAAGACAAATATTATTAAATAATAAACAAAACAAATATCAACTTGTGTCATTACATGATGTCTTTATCTCTAGTTGTACATTTTGACGGAGGGACTTTTGTTCATTATTTATGTTTATGTAGATGTAGGTCAGGGGTCAGCAAACTTTTTGAAAGCAAGAAATACTTCTTGGGTACTGATTAATGCCAAGGGCTACCAGTTTGATACACACTTCAATAAATTGCCAGAAATAGCCAATTTGCTCAATTTACCTTTAACTCTATGTTATTATTAATAATTAATGATATTTATCTTTGTGGAAACACTGATCATCTTAATGATTTCTCACAATAATTATATATAGAAACAGATAAATATCTAACAAAAAACGGGTATTTCTGTCTGTCATTCCGTCACACATTTTTTTTCCTTCTACGGAAGGTTTTTTGTAGAGCATAAATGATGAAAAAAAACCACTTAATTAAAAACGGAAAAACACGAAAAAAACATTAAAATTAAATTTTGAAACATAGTTTTTCTTCAATTTCGACTCTTTAAAATTCATAATTCAACCGAAAAAAAAAGAAGAGAAAAACGAACTTTTGTATTTTTCAGACTATAAGTCACAGTTTTTTTCATAGTTTGGTGCGACTTATGTGTGAAATTATTAACACATTACCGTAAAATATCAAATAATATTATTTAGCTCATTCACGTAAGAGACTAGATGTATAAGATTTCATGGGATTTAGCGATGTTCTATATGTTATAGTTATTTGAATGACTCTTACCATAATATGTTAGGTTAACATAGCAGTTGGTTATTTATGCCTCATATAATGTTCACTTATTCAGTCTGTTGTTCACTATTCTTTATTTTAAATTGCCTTTCAAATGTCTATTCTTGGTGTTGGATTTTATCAAAAATGCGACCTATACTCCAGTGCGACTTATATATGTTTTTTCCCTTCTTTATTGTGCATTTTCGGCAGGAGCGACTTATACTCCGAAAAATATGGTAATTTGAATCTTTTTGAAAAACTTAAAAAAATAATTTATGGAACATCATTAGTAATTTTTCCTGATTAAGATTATTTTTAGAATTTTGATGACATGTTTTGAATAGGTTAAAATCCAATCTGCACTTTGTTAGAATATATAACAAATTGGACCAAGCTTTATTTCTAACAAAGACAAATCATTATTTCTTCTAGATTTTCCAGAGCAAAAATTTTAAAAGAAATTCAAAAGACTTTGAAATAAGATTTAAATTTAATTCTACAGATTTTCTAGATTTGCCAGAATCTCTTTTTTTATTTATTTATTTTAATCATTATAAGTTTGAAGAAATATTTCACAAATATTCTTCGTCGAAAAAACAAACTAAAATGAAGAATTAAATTAAAATGTATTTATTATTCTTTACAATAAAAAAAATTATTTACTTGAACATTGATTTAAATTGTCAGGAAAGAAGAGGAAGGAATTTAAAAAGGTAAAAATGTATATGTGTTCAAAAATCCTAAAATCATTTTTAAGGTTGTGTTTTTTCTCTAAAATTTTCTTTCTGAAAGTTATAAGCAAAGTAAAAAAATAAATGAATTTATTTAAACAAGTGAAGACCAAGTCTTTAAAATATTTTCTTGGATTTTTCAAATTCTATTTGAGTTTCGTCTCTCTTAGAATTAAAAATGTCGAGCAAAGCGAGACCAGCTTGCTAGTAAATAAATACAATTTAAAAAATAGAGGCAGCTCACTGGTAAGTGCTGCTATTTGAGCTATTTTTAGAACAGGCGGGTGGGCGACTCATCTGGTCCTTACGGGCGACCTGGTGTTGGTGACCCCTGGTCTAGATGATGTAAGGGGACAGATCCATGAATAGTTTGAGCAGAAATATGTGGTATAAAAATGAACTGCACACAGTAACACAACAACTTGATGTGTCACAGGAATGGTTTAAAAAGAACACCTTTGTGACATGAAAAATAAACAAGTCAAGTAAAACAAAAAGTTTACTTCTTGATATAAAAATAATATGAAAGCAGTTTGGCTAATGAAGATGAAGTGTAACAAACAACAAGGCCTCCCTGGAGCTTCACTACAACAGAAATAAAGAGTGACACCTCTCACATCGAATACACAATCTTCACAACCTGCTTCCAGTTGGATGAGATGACCAAACATGAGCCAGTATCCATGTTATTTGAAGACGATAGTTAAATAAAAGTAGACGAAGTAAAGACTTGATAAACAAGCTGCATGTTTCTTCACCTCATTAAAGGAGCCATATGTAATCATTACATGTCAAGTCATCATTAAATATGTCAAAAGACATTTATAAATCATCTTATTTTCCAACACCTCCAGAACTGATAACAGTAATTCATGCTCATTTCAAAATTATATTTACAGCCCCAAAATATTGTTGTTTTCATTTCGATGGCCCGCCCTCCACCGTTGGACCAACTACAAAGTCTGTGAGTGTGTAACATCCAGGTTGCCAGTTACACGCCGCCATCTTGGTCTGGCTACTGCCACTGGTAAAGTTACTAAACAAGTCAGACCTTTGTCCATCTAAAAGTGACCATATTCATGACAAAACCAGGATTTGATGCCTTTGAAAGATGGGGACCATTGAAGGCGGAGAATATTCTTTCATCGGACACCAAACTTGCTAGCTAAGTCAGGCATTTAGCTTTTCTTATTACTTGGAAATTGACATTTGGTAAATTGTCCAATACAGTCTGCGATCTTGTCTAACAAAGCTGGCATGTTCCTGCAGCCAATGATAGCATGCTAGCACGGTCAATGACACATGGACGTATAGAATACAGAGTACAAAAGCAGTGAAGTTGTCACCTTGTGTAAATGCTAAATAAAAAGAGACTACAACAAATGTTTTTCAACTTATATTCCATTGAATAGACAAGTTATTTCATCTTCACACTGACAAACTTTGCTATTTTTTTTACAAATATTAGCTCATTTGGAATTTCATGCCTGATACATGTTTAAAAAAAGCTGGCACAGGTGGCAAAAAAGAGTGAGAAAGTTGAGGAACGCTCATCAAACACTTATTTGGAAAATCCCACAGGTGAACAGGCTAATTGGGAATAGGCTATAAAAGCAGCTTCCATGAAATGCTCACTCATTCACAAACAAGGACGGGGTGAGGGTCACCACTTTGTCAACAAATGCCTGAGCAAATTGTTGAAGAACGACATTTCTCAAGCAGCTAATGCGAGGAATTTAGGGATTTCACCATCTACGCTCCGTAACATCATCAAAAGGTTCAGAGAATGTGGAGAAATCACTGCACCTAAGCCATGATATTACGCACCTTCCATCCCTCAGGCATCAAAAAGCCACATCAGTGAGTAAAAGATATCACCACACGGGCTCAGGAACACTTCGGAAAACCCCTGTCAGAAACTACAGTCGGTCACTACATCTGTAAGTGCAAGTTAAAACTCTATTATCCAAAGCCAAAGCCATTTATCAACAACACCCAGAAATGCTTTGCTGGGCCTGAGCTCATCTAAGATGGACTGATGCAAAGCGGAAAAGTGTTCTGTGGTCTGAAGAGTCCACATTGCAAATTGTTTTTGGAAACTGTGAACCAGAGAGGAAAAGAACCATAGGGACTGTTCTAGGGTGAAATGGTAAAAAGTCAGCATCTGTGTATTGGAGGTGTATTAGTGGCCAAGGCATGGCTAACTTACACATCTGTGAAGGCACCATTAATGCTGAAAGGTACATACAGCTTTTGGAACAACATATGTTGCCATCCAAGTGACGCCATCATGGACACCCCCGCTTATTTCAGCAAGACGATGCCATCATTCATAGTAAAAGAGTGTGGGTACTAGACTGGCCTGCCTGTAGTCCAGACATTGAAAATGTGTGAAGGCTAAACTTTGAGGCAGGAGACTGTTGAACAACTTAAGCTGTACATCAAGCAAGAATGGGAAAGAATTCCACTTCAAAAATGTGTCTCCTCAGTTCCCAAACCTGCACTGAGTGTTGTTCCAAGGAAAGGCCATGTAACACACTGGTAAAAATGCCTTTTTTGCAATGTGATGCTGCCATTACAATCTAACTTGATGATTATGTGCAAAGTTTGTCAGTGTGAAGATGAAATATCTTGTCTTTGCAGTCTATTCACTGGAATATAAGTTGAAAAGGATTTGTTGTAGTCTCTTTTTATTTAGCATTTACACAAGGTGACAACTTGACTGCTTTAGTATCTGCCAGTTAGCCTGCATGTGGATGAGTCATCCAACTGCCAGGGCAAAGTATATGTAGTCCAAATAAAATCTATGTGGATGTGGGTAGTTAGTGTCAGTGCCTATTTCCTTCTCAACAATTGGAAATGCTTCCAACATTAGTCATCATGACAATGTGAAAGTATGGAGACGGCCAAGTCACATGATCAAATATTTCCTCATCGTTGTATGCATATAGTGGACTACTGTACATGTACCAAGTTATATGGCACCGTGAAAGATTTGAAACAGCAGCCTGGACATAGACACACCTTGGTAAAACTCTTCAGTTTCGGGCTGCTAAGCATGCTCAAACTTATTATCAGCAGTATAACTATTGCTCACGTTGGTTGTAGTCTTTGTTTTGTGATAGTACTGACAATAACCATAGGATTGTTGTGATATTGTAAGCAGGCATGACGTACTTCTTCCTGAAAATAGCCTCATTTCTGTGTAAAATGTGTTATTAGGGTCCTTGGCCCATGGCAAAGGACTCCGCAGGAGTCCTTTGCCATGGGCCAAGGACCCAATTGAAACTGCTGTGTTTTATTATTATTCCGCACCTACGCGCTGTAATTTGACCCCCTTAACATGCTTCAAAACTCACCAAATTTGACACACACGTCGGTATAGCAAACCTTCCCAACATATTAAGCAACCAATCCCCCAACATGGAAATTGCGCTCTAGCGCCCCCTAGGAAAAAAATGACAGACAAAACTGCATGTAACTTCTGTTAGGAATGTCATAGCGACATGAAACAAAAACTCCTATGTAGGTCTGACTTAGACCCAATTTTCATACACTCACTTCTTTCAGCAAAAATTTACAGGAAGTTGGCAAAAATCCCTTCAAAATAAAATGTTCGCAAAAAATTAAATTTTTGCCTCTTTGCGCTGTAATTTGACCCCTTTAAAATGCTTCAAAAGTCACCAAACTTGGCGCACACATCAGGACTGGCGAATATTGCGATCTAATGAAAAAACCAAACCCCAAAACTCAAAATTGCGCTCTAGCGCTATTTTTGAATAAAACACTGAAAAAACTGCTCCTAGGAAGAAAACACAGACAAAACTGCTTGTAACTTCCGGCAAGAATGTCGGAGAGACATGAAACAAAAACTTCTATGTAGGTCTCGCTTAGACCTACATTTCATAGATTGACAACCCCCAACAAAAATCAACAGGAAGTTTGCAATGCTCCCTTCAAAACAAAAGTTTTGTAAAAACCGGTCACCTTTCTTCAAACATTATCTCCTCTGAGTGCGTTTGTTGTTTTGGCTTCAAACTCGCACAGGTGAGGGATTGAACCCTTCTGATTAAAAGTATAGAACAGAGTTTTGATAAGTTCTCAGGTTTTGATTTTACGCGCCTTCAAAGAACCCCTGTGCAAAGTCTCCTAAAAAATGTCATTTTTGCCTCTTTGAGCTGTTATTTGACCCCCTTAAAATGCTTCAAAACTCACCAAACTTGACACACACATCAGGTCTGGCAAAAATTGCGATCTGATGAAAAAACCTAACCTCAAAACTCAAAATTGCGCTCTATCGCCCCCCTAGGAATACAACACGGACAAACTGCTCCTAGGAAGAAAACACAGACAAAACTGCTTGTAACTTCCGGTAGGAATGTCAGAGAGACATGAAACAAAAACACTATGCACTATGTAGGTCTCACTTAGACCTACATTTTAATAATTAACATACTTTAGCAAAAATCAACAAGAAGTTTGATATTTTCACTTCAATACAACAACTGCATTACTTTCACAATGCATTAGATTCTCAAAATAGTGGCTCCACGGCGTCCTCTAACGCTTATCCGGCCGTGGGTCTCGGGGGCAGCAGCCAAAGGCGGACCCGACCAACGCTGCTTGCAGCTTTAATTTTGTTTGAAGTTCCTTGGAGTAGCCCAGTCCATCCAGCTGGATTCGGCTGTGTATCTGGCAACTTCAGTCAGGGAGAGGGGGGCAGGGTGACTACAGAATTTTGACGGTGATTGCAGTATCATTTCTGGCCAGATTATTACATATGGCTCCTTTACCTCTCAGTCACAGCAGGATGCTGTATCGAGAAAATAAAAGTTTTCTCCTTCACAGTATACTTTCAGTGTGAGACAAATGAGTCTGTCTTCATTATTGTCCACACATTTTTGTAACGGTACGTGTATTTGTATTGAACCGTTTCGGTACGGGGGTTTCGGTTCGGCGCGCGGGCGTACCGAATGAGTTTGTAAGCATAAGTCTTCACAAGCTGCTCTGCTTTCTGCGTCTGTCTCAGCAGCAAGCATTGTCCCGCCCACACAACCATCTGATTGGTTACATACAAAGCCAATCAGCAGTGCGTATTCAGAGCGCATGTAATCAATGCTTCAGCGTCGAGCGATATTCGTTTAGCAGGGGAGCAGCGGACAGGGTACTCTCCCCAAATTATAAAAAACACTTCCCAGTAACAACTATTACTAACATCACTATGAGCCTGTTGACCTTCTAGAAACAAACTGCAGCTCAGCTCGCTCACAGTATAGGCTTGAGGTGAAGGCTCATTAGATTTTAGCGTAACGTTAGCTCATTTTGCTGTGTGTGTGTTAAGGGCAGCAAAGCCGTGTCGTTTCATTGAACTCCATGGTCTTCAGGGATGAATAGTCTCTCCTATTGCTATTGTACAATTTTTTCAGCAATAGTTACATTAATCATTAGTAATGTAGCAGCTTAGTTTTTTGAATGGCAGGGTCCCTGCTATCACATGTTAATAAAAATATAACATTTACATAATAAAAGTCAACTGCAGGCTTCCCAAATGCTGTAATAAATTAAGCATGGTGAGTTGACTTGAAGAAAGGTTTTTTCCATTTTATTTAATCAAAGGAACAACTTGGGTCAGTTTAATGTGGATTAACGTGGGCAGAATTATTATAGTGTTCCCAATGTTAAAAGGATAAAGCCATTATTTACAAATTTGGTAAATAAATAACCAAAAAATGTATATTTTGTTATTTTCTTACTGTACCGAAAATGAACCGAACCGTGACCTGTAAACCGAGGTACGTACCGAACCAAAATTTTTGTGTGCCGTTACACCCCTACCACACAGGTCTCCATCCAAAAAACTGAACATACGCCATGTTATTATAAATGACGCTAGTGCGCATGCGCCAGCGCTGCGGTGACGTGGTTTCCAGGAAGTAAGCAGTGTTGCCTAAAACGCATTAATAAATGACGGTTTTTCGGCAGTCAAAAATTTGGACAGTTTTATTAACCGTCGGGAATTTGACAGCGGTTTATCATTACAGTGTTTACTGTTACATCCGTAGTTCCATGTAGTCCTCATCCTGATACTCTACTACGTGGTATCGATACGGTCGATACTTGTTTAAATTCGCCCACCTCGTTTTCCGTGTGTGTAGTGTAGCCTGTTCAGCTAGTCTTCCGTCTTTTCTTCTCACAGTTTGCTCCGTTTTTCAAACGTTGATGTCATTTTATACAAACAATGTGCCGCAAATACAAAACACTCTGCTTCGTGGTTGAGCGCGTGACGTCAACTCCCTTTGACCATTTAGCTAGCTAGCTTCCTTTGTCGCGAGCTGATGTTGGCAACTAGGAGAAAAAGGGGGCGTGTTATTGCAGCTGAAACTAACCGATCCATCACTTATTTTCAATTTACCAAATTGTATTTACCGTAAATTGCGGACTATGTACCAATACTTTTTTTCCTACGCTTTGAGCCCTGCGGCTTATAAAACGGTGTGGTTAATTTATGTATTTTCTTTGGTTGACGGCCATACTGCAAACAGTCTTCATAAAACACATGCTAATACATCCAAATGGTGTTATTAATTGTGCTATGGGGTTCTAGGTTCAATCCCCCGCTTCTACCATCCTCGTCACAGCTGTTGTGTCCTTGGGCAAGACACTTCACCCACTTGCTACCCATACTGCTTTAAAAGTCTAACTTGGATAATGGTTTCACTAGGTAAAGCGCTTTGAGACTCTAGACAAAAGCTCTATATAGCTCGGTTGGTAGAGCGGCCATGCCAGCAACTTGAGGGTTGCCGGTTTAATCCCCACTTCTGCCGTCATAGTCAATGCCGTTGTGTCCCTGGCCAAGACACTTTACCCACCTTCTCCCAGTGCCACCCACACTGGTTTAATTGTAACTTAGATATTGGGTTTCACTATGTAAAGCGCTTTGAGTCACTTGAGGAAAAAGCGCTATATAAATATAATTCACTTCACTTCACTATATAAATATAATTCACTTCACTATGGTACCTGCAGTTCACTCACTGCAGGTGCTGCTGGGTGAATGGCTACAGTTTTTTTCCTGCAGGTTAAAGCTTTCAACCGGAAGTACAAGCTTTTCTACTCATATGGATTCTTCAATTATCACTTTTTTTTCCTATGCTTTGAGCCCTGTGGTTTATTAAACAGTGTGGATAATTTATGGGGTTTTTGGGTCACTAGAGAAAAGCTCTATATAAATATAATTCACTTCACTATGGGACCATCTTTTGTACGAGTTCACTCACTGCAGGTGCTGCTGGGTGAATGGCTGCCATTTTTCCTACAGATTAAAGCTTCAAACCTGAAGTACAAGTGCCGTTCCTTATCGTTTCTAATCATATGGATTCTTCAATCATCACTTTTTTTCCTACGCTTTGAGCCATGCGGCTTATAATACAGCGTGGCTTTTTTGGGCCAGTAGAGAAAAGCTCTATATAAATATAATTCACTTCACTATGGGGCCATCTTTTGTACGAGTTCACTCACTGTAGGTGCTGCTTGGTGAATGGCTACAGTTTTTCCTGCAGTTTAAAGCTTCCAACCGGAAGTACAAGTGCCGTTCATATGGATTCTTCACTCATTAGTCCAAGCAACGTTTGTAAGTTTTATAATATAACTAAATCCAATCTTACTTACTAAACTGTCCCATAAGGGTTTTAATGCGTCATTAGCACTTGCTAAAATGCTAACACGTTGGAAAGTCAACATAAAATGATGCTGCGGCCAGACGTTGAATAGAAAGTATACTCACTATTTTGCGTACATGACTTAAAGCGCTTCCCTCTTTGCCTTTGCAGTTGTCCACCTGGTAAGGCGGCGAGATGACGACGTCATCCATCACGATGATGTTCTTCTCCTGCCATTTGCAGTCTTTGATGCTGCGCACACAAACCCAGCGTGAAGGCCGGGAAGAAAAGAAAGTCGACGGGACGTTTTCTCGCGCTTACGTTTTGTGAATAGTCTGGAATAGCTGCTGGCCCTCCGCAGACACCCCGGCACTGATTGCATAGGCTTGGGACAGCTTGTCCTCCTTTTCTGTCCTCGCTCGATTGGCAAGCTGCGGACAAACACACACACAAACACACACACAAACACACACACATTAGACATCGAGGCTACAAACCAGCAAGCATCTTTTTCTTCAGTGGGAGTTTCAACGTGCTAAACTAGCATCCCGAGGCAGGTTAGCGCTTAGCGCAGGTTAGCCTATGAAAGACGACACATTTAGTCATTCTTAGAGCGCACTGAAATATTAAAGTACACAATATCCACACCTGGTCTGCCAGAGAATAAGACAACACACACTATATGGCCAAAAGTATTTGACATATGAACTGTTCCCACAAGGTTGGGAGCATGGAATTGTCCAAAATGTTTTGGTATCATGGAGCATTCAAAGTTCCTTTCACTGGAACTAAGGGCCCAAGCCCAACTCCTGAAAAACAACCCCACAGCATATTTCCTCCTCCACCAAATTTCACACTCGGCACAATGCAGTCCGAAATGTAGCGTTCTCCTTGCGACCTCCAAAGCAAGACTGGTCCATCAGATTGCCAGATGGGAAAGTGTGATTCATCAGTCCAGAGAAGGCATCTCCACTGCTTTAGAGTCCAGTGGTGATTTAATTTACACCACTGCATCCCACACTTTGCAATGGATTTGGTGATGTATGGCTTAGATGCAGCTGAACGGCCATGGAAACCCATGAAAGACAACACATTTAGTCATTTTTAGAGCGCACAGAAATATTTAAGTACACAATATCCACACCTGGTCTGCCAGAGAATAAGACAACATACCCTATATGGCCAAAAGTATTTGACATATGAATTGTTCCCACAAGGTTGGGAGCATGGAATTGTCCAAAATGTTTTGGTATCATGGAGCATTCAAAGTTCCTTTCACTGGAACTAAGGGGCCAAGCCCAACTCCTGAAAAACAACCCCACAGCATATTTCCTTCTCCACCAAATTTCACACTCGGCACAATGCAGTCCGAAATGTAGCGTTCTGCTTGCGACCTCCATAGCCAGACTGGTCCATCAGATTGCCAGATGGGAAAGTGTGATTCATCAGTCCAGTGGTGATGTCCTTTACACCACTGCATCCCACACTTTGCATTGGACTTTGTGATGTATGGCTTAGATGCAGCTGCTCGGCCATGGAAACCCATTCCATGAAGCTCTCTGCGTACTGTACGTGGGCTAATTGGAAGGTCACATGAAGTTTGGAGCTCTGTAGCAACTGACTGCAGAAAGTCTTTGCACTATGCTGACCTCTGTGTCGGTTTACATGACATACTCCTTGTTGGCTGAGTTGCTGTTGTTCCCTAACTCTACACTTTTCTTATAATAAAGTTAACTTTGGAATATTTAGGAGAGAGGAGATTTCATGACTGGATTTGTTGCACAGTTCCACGCTGGAAATCACCGAGAGCGGTCCATTCTTTTACAAATGTTTGTAGAAACAGTCTCAATGCCTAAGTGCTTGAATTGATACACTTGTGATTAGTGATTAGGACACCTGATTCACATTATTTGGATGGGTGGCCAAATACTTTTGGCAATATAGTGTAGCAGGAGAGATCTGTGTTGCAAACTTAGCGACGATTATGCTAATCAAAGGACCGCCACCGCAAGTAGATGGCTGTCCTGTGTTGTTTCCACCACACGATTGGCACGGGCTGCCTGATTCTTGTCAGAGTGCTCGCGGAACATTTACAGCCATCCATTCATTTTTCTACCGCTTATTCCCTTTGGGGTCGCTGGTGCCTATCTCAGCTACAATCGGGCGGAAGGCAGGGGTAAACCCTGGATAAAGATGCACAGACAAGTATTTTTTCATGCTTGGTGACAAGTTGCATCAAACAGACAAGTCAGGGGTGTCCAAAGTGTGGCCTGCAGCACATTGTAAAAATACTATTAAAAAAATACAAAAATTAAGTGAAATAAAAGAGCAAAAAAGTGAAAATGTTGCAATGTTGACTAATATAGCTACCATCCATACTGTTGTTATTTAAAACAGTTTTTGCACAAAAATAACCAATTAAAATCAATATTATTAATTATTGACCTATTTAAGGCTCCAATTCCCATCAAATATTACACTTTGAAATGTTTTTGGGGAAAATATTGCATATTTTGTGTGCTTGCCATATAAAAAAACAATGTTTTTTTTACCAAAAAGGGCATGAAACCAACAAACATGAACAATAAACACTTATAATCGAGGGATACATTTGAAGTTGATCTAAATAATTAAAATGTTGACAGAAAAAAAAAAGTATGACTTAATACTTTAATGAATGGGAACTAACTAATCTAGAGTTTTGTGTGGCAGCACAGTGGTAGAGGGGTTAGTGCGTCTGCCTCACAATACGAAGGTCCTGAGCGGTTTTGGCTTCAATCCCGGGCTCGGGATTTTTCGGTGTGGAGTTTCCATGTTCTCCCCTTGAATGTGTGGGTTCCCTCCAGGTAATTCAGCTTCCTCCCACCTCCAAAGACATGCACCTGGGGATAGGCCCTTCCCACCTCCAAAGACATGCACCTGGGGATAGGCCCCTCCCACCTCCAAAGACATGCACCTGGGGATAGGCCCCTCCCACCTCCAAAGACATGCACCTGGGGATAGGCCCCTCCCACCTCCAAAGACATGCACCCGGGGATAGGCCCCTCCCACCTCCAAAGACATGCACCCGGGGATAGGCCCCTCCCACCTCCAAAGACATTCACCTGGGGATAGGCCCCTCCCACCTCCAAAGACATGCCCCTGGGGATAAGCCCCTCCCACCTCCAAAGACATGCACCTGGGGATAGGTTGTGTGAATGTGAGTGTGAATGTTGTCTATCTGTGTTGGCCCTGTGATAAAGAGGCGACTTGTCCAGGGTGTAACCCGCCTTCCGCCCGATTGTAGCTGAGATAGGCACTAGTGCCCCCCGCGACCCCAAAGGAAATAAGCGGTAGAAAATGGATGGATGGATGGAGTTTTAGTGGGATTTGCGTAAAAAAATGATTTAAAATGATTATTTTCTTCTCATCATTGATATTGTGTGTTTTTGCCATTAAAAAAAAATGCATAAAACCTTTTTTTTAACTTTATATTGACAGACAGACCTGAAGTTAATCTAAAGAGTTACAGTCCTGGCCAGAAATATTGTCACCCTGCATTTCTGTCAGATAATGCAGCACTTCTCCCAGAAAATTGTTGAAATGACAAACACTTTGGTAGTCACGTGTTTCCTTCTTTCTTTTGTTTGCATTAAAACACAAAAAAGGCAAATATGATATGTTACGCGGACCTCCAGAAATGGACAGGGCGTAATGATTGGCACCCCAACTTAATATTTGGTAGCACACCTTTGGAAAAAAATAAGTGAAATCAATGTGAGCATCAATGAGTTTCTTCTTTTGCAAACTGCTTCAGGTCTCTCACATTTGAAGGATGCCGTCTCCCAACTGCTGTTTTTAGATCTCTCCACAGATATTCTATAGGATTTAAATCTGGACTCGTTGCTGGCCAACTTTGTCTTAAGCCATTTTTGTGTGCTTTTTGCAAATATACTTTGGGTAGTTGTCCTGCAGGACCACAGAGACCCAGCTACCTGACACTGGGCTCCAAAATTATTTGGTAGTCCTCAGATTACACGATGCCAGGCACACAGTCCGGGCGTCCGGCGGCAGAAGCAACAACACATCAGTGAAACACCACGAGTTAATACCAAAAAGTTCTATTTTGGTTTCATCTGACCACATGACATTCTCCCAATCCTCTGCTGTATCATCCATGTATCCATTTTGGTATCAACTCAACTGGTCGTGTTTGGAGGAAGAAGAATACTGAGTTGCATCCCAAGAACACCATACCTACTGTGAAGCATGGGGGTGGAAACATCATGCTTTGGGGCTGTTTTTCTGCTAAGCGGACAGGACGATTGATCCGTGTTAAGGAAAGAATGAATGGGGCCATGTATCGTGAGATTTGGAGCCAAAACCTCCTTCCATCAATGAGAGCTTTGAATGCTTGACCAAATACTTATTTTCCACCATAATTTACTAACAAATTCTTTAAAATGTGAATTCCTGGATATTTTTTCACATTCTGTCTCTCACAGTTGAAGTGTACCTATGATGAAAATTACAGACCTCTGTCATCATTTTAAGTGGGAGAACTTGCACAATCGCTGGCTGACTAAATACTTTTTTGCCCCACTGTATAAGATTTCATGGGATTTATGGATTAGGAGTGATAGATTTTTGGGTAAATGTATAGCATGTTCTATATGTTATAGTTATTTGAATGACTCCTACCATAATATGTTAGGTTAACATAGCAGTTGGTTATTTATGCCTCATATTCAGCCTGTTGTTCACTATTCTTTATTTATTTTAAATTGCCTTTCAAATGTCTATTTTTGGTGTTGGATTTTATCAAATAAATTTCCCCCAAAAATACGACTTATACTCCAGTGCGACTTAGATGTTTTTTTCCTTCTTTATTATGCATTTTCGACCGGTGCGACTTATACTCCGAAAAATACGGTATTTCATAGAATCTTGAAAAAAGGTGCCAATCATTTTGTCCAGTCCATTTTTGTTGTTCTGTGTAAGATATCAGATATAAATGGTAGGGATGCACCGAAATGAAAATTTGTGGCCGATGCCGAATAAAATTCAAACGCTTAGCTGAAGGCCGAATACTGAATAATGAATGCAGTTTTTCACAAATTGTTTTATATTGCATAAATAGCCTAGAATAAATATTTAGACATGTTTTTCAAATAAAGTAATTTTTTTATTGAATATTGACATTTTTTTAATAATCCAGTAGCCTTTGTTTTTCAAAAAAAAGCACAAAGTTTTTCATTTATATTAGGCTTTCAAACAAAAAATAAAGTGCATTAAAGTGGATAAACCCACAACAAATGAATTATTGTCCTTTTGGCAAAAGTCTGCTTAGCCACAGTAGATATGCTAATAATGTAAACAGAAGGCTCAAGTAAATCTCAATTAAGTGTGTGCTTGTAACCTCATACACTTATACAGGTAGCCTACACAACAGGCTAATAATGTCAACAGAGGCCCCACTAAATCTCAATAAGTGTGTGCTTGTAACCTCATACACTTATACAGGTACACAACATATCCCAACGTCACTGCACGTTGGTTGATTGCGTCACCGCGTCAAAAAATTGCGTCACACGACACTATTCGGCCTTGTTCTTAACTCATTGCACCGAAGGCCGAATGTGGCTTTTTTTTGCCATATTCGGCCGAATATATTCGGTTACCGATTAATCGGTGCATCCCTAGTAAAGGTACTCAAAGCGCTTTGACACTATTTCCACATTCACACTGATGGAGGGAGCTGCCATGCAAGGCCCTAACTACCACCCATCAAGAGCAAGGGGTATAGTGTCTTGCTCAAGGACACAACGGACGTGACGAGGTTGGTAGAAGGTGGGGATTGAACCAGGAACCCTCAGGTTGCTGAAACGGCCACTCTCCCAACTACGCCACGCTGTCCCGATTTTGGCTTTTTTTGTGTAGTTTCAATGCAAACAAAAGAAAGAAACATGTAAATACCAAAGAATTTGTCATGTCAACAATATTATGAGAGAAGTGCTGCATTATCTGACAGGGTGACAATACTTTTGGCCGTGACTGGAAGCGTTGAATACTGGTAAACATTTTTTTAGTAAGACCCTTACGGGTCCCCAGGACCAAACGTGAGGAGAGGTTAAAAGAAGAATAATTATATATTGTGTTGGGTATCAAAATGGCCCCCGCATGTTTTCCTTCCCTGAGACATGTGCCGTAAACAAAGGCTCTTACCTTGCTAACATTCAGCGATGCTAGAGGGGGCGGAGTCTCAGTGCGGTCATTGATGATGTCCACTTCTGAAACATAGCCGAGGTTGATCAGGATGACGTCGTTGAGGTTGGGCTTGCCGCTGGAAGAAGCACATTCTGGGGGGGCCGCAGTCAAGGAGCCAGGCCACAAAGTGGGGGGACAGCAGAAGGGGATTTCTTTTTAAATGCAATATAGACCTAAATGAGCCTGTGACTCAAGTATAAAATACATTATAGACCTAGATTAATATGTTACAAACATATAAAATACATTGTAAACCTAATTGAGTCTATGACAAACGTATACAATACATTATAGACCTTAATAAGCATGTAAGAAACTTATAAAATACATGATGGACCTACATGATACCGTGACAAATATATAAAATACATTATAGACCTAAATATGCCTGTGACTAAAGTATAAAATACCTTATAGAGTAAAATGAGCCTGTGACTAAAGTATACAATACATTATAGACCTAAATGAGCCTGAAACAAAAGTAGAAATACATTATAGACCAAAATGAGCCAGTGACTAAAGTATAATACATTACATACCTAAATGAGCCTGTGACAAAAGTATAAAATACATTATTGACCTAAATGAGCCAGTGACTAAAGTATAAAATACATTATCGACCTAAATATGCCAGTGACTAAAGTATAAAATACATTATCGACCTAAATATGCCCGTGACTAAAGTATACAATACATTCTAGACCTAAATGAGCCTGGAAAAAAAAAAGTATAAATACATTAGAGACCTATATGAGCCTGTGACTAAAGTACACAATACATTTGACCTAAATGAGCCTGAAACAAAAGTATAAATACAATATAGACCTAAATGAGCCAGTGACTTAAGTATACAATACAATATAGACCTAAATGAGCCAGTGACTAAAGTATACAATACATTACAAGTTTATACAAGTATAAATACAATATAGACCTAAACAAGCCTGTGCCTAAAGTATACATTATAGACCTAAACAAGCCTGTGACTAAAGTAGACAATACATCCATCCATCCAATTTCTACCGCTTATTCCCTTTATGGGGTTGCAGTATAGACCTAAATGAGCCTGTAACAAAATCATAAAAAAATTATAGACCAAAATGAGCCTGTGACTAATGTATAATACATTACATACCTAAATGAGTCAGTGACAAAAGTATACAATACATTATTGACTTAAATATGCTTGTGACTAAAGTATAAAATACATTATAGAGTAAAATGAGCCTGTGACTAAAGTATACAATACAATATAGACCTAAATAACCCTGTAACTAAAGTATACAATACATTACATACCTAAATGAGCCTGTGACTAAAGTATACAATACATTACAGACCTAAAAAACCCTGTGACTAAAGTATAAAATACATGATAGACCTAAATGAGCCGGTGACTAAAGTATACAATACATAATACAACTAAACGAGCCTGTGACTAAAGTATACAATACATCCATCCATCCAATTTCTACCGCTTATTCCCTTTTTGGGTCGCAGTATAGACCTAAATGAGCCTGAAACAAAAGCATAAATACATTACATACCTAAATGAGCCAGTGACAAAAGTACAAAATACATTATTGACCCAAATATGCTTGTGACTAAAGTATATAATACATTATAGAGTAAAATGAGCCTGTGACTAAAGTATACAATACAATATAGACCTAAATAACCCTGTAACTAAAGTATACAATACATTACATTCCTAAATGAGCCTGTGACTAAAGTATAAAATACATTATAGACCTAAATGAGCCGGCGACTAAAGTATACAATACATAACACACATAAACAAGCCTGTGTCTGAAGTATACAATACATTATAGACCCTAGCCAGTGACTAAAGTATGAATACAATATAGACCTAGATGAGCCAGTGACTAAAGCATATAATACATTACATACCTAAATGAGCCTGTGACAAAAGTATATAATACATTACAGACCTAAATAACCCTGTGACTAAAGTATACAATGCATTATAGACCTAAATGAGCCAGTGACTACAGTATACAATACATTACAGACCTATATGAGCCTGTGACTAAAGTATAAATATATAATAAACCTAAAATTAGCCTGTGACAAAAAGCAAACATTTTACTGTAGACTTGACCTGAAAGTCCAGTCTGCATCTAAATGACTACTTGGACAAACAGTCGTCCTATTGCACGCCAATGTTTAAGAGTTGCAAACAGACACATTGTTGCATGCATGCAGGTTGTAGCTTGCGTGTCATAAACATGCTATAACACACCAGGACTGTCCTCCCTCATGCAAGAAAGCATCAAGTCAAAAGGGATATGTAGCGGTCAGCTGTCACGGAGCACTTTAGTGTGCACAATACGAGCGTGCAGTGCAGCCTTGCACACAAACACACCCTCGGGGGGCTGCAGGACGTGGAGCTAGCGGCTAATGCAAGGCCCCTGGTGGGCAATCTGACCCCCCGCGCGACCATAACTCGATCAGGTCTTGACAAGTTGCAACGACGGCGCAAACAGGACAAAAGTGGCGAGGCGAAAAAGGCGCCACGTTGTTTGGCGGAATATGTTAGTGAAGCAATGGCCGAGCCCTGGCTAGCATGCTAACAGAGCTAGCTCAATGAAGCCCGGGAAGGGGGGGGGGGTACAACGTGTGCCCGCCTACCGTGTGATAAAGAAGCAGCCACCAAGAAGAATGTAAATAATAGTAAAAGTCAGGTGAAAAAAGGGCGTGAAGGAGAGGACACCTGCGTTAGCTCGCTAGCTAGCCTCGCACAGCCATGATGCCGGACGTTGCCAGATAGTGATCCGCGTCGAGGAGCGAGGGCGCACTATTTGGCATGTTCTCGGCTCCGGCCCTGGCAAGCGGGCCGGAGAAGAGCCGGGCTGGACAAAGGATACTCAGGGTTAACATCTTGGACTGGTAGTCGAAGGCCACCACCTCCCCCTGCAGACGCTGGCCCAGGCAGGTGAGGCAGGAGACATGGCTCCCGACGCTGAAATACTCCCCCGGTCCAGGAGCCGCCATCTTCTCCGCCAGCAAAGCCGGAGTGCGTGCCTTACGTCAAGTGCGGAGCGCGACGTGATGACGTAATGACGTACTGTAGGGGGGGCGTGTCGACGTCCTACCGCTGATTTCTAAACTCCGATTAAAAAAAACAAAAAACGCTCTGCTTCGTCATTCCGTTACATTCCCGCCGCAAGTTCTTTGTAATGAACACGTTACATTGCGTTACATCATGGCGGGGCCGTGACGTCGCTGTTGTCGGGATTTTGACGAGCGCCCTCTGGTGGACGTGGCGCGGGAGTGCAGCTGGGGCGAGTCTTTTTACACACGCACGCAGTTTTTTTGTTTTTTTTTACAGACGATGGAGCGCATCCACACGGTCGGAATATGGATGGCGGAGAGTCTCCAGCGGGAAACGAGAAGCTTGGAGGGCTTTTGGTTGTTCGCCACCCACGCCGGGAACCCCAAGGCGGCCTTCCTGCTGCTCTTCCCCCTCGCCGACTTCTTCAGCCGCAGAGCCGGCGTGGCGGTGCTGTGGGTCGGCGCCCTGGCGGACTGGCTCAACCTGACGCTCAAATGGTGAGTTTGAACACTTTTACACCTTTTCTGACTCGTCCATACCTGGGGTGTGACGTCACATTGTCTGCAAAATGTCAAATATAGGTGGAAAGTATACCTTTTGCTGTGATATCAACCAAACCCCCCAGATTGTAAATAATGTAAATAATTCAATGTACATACTCTGATGATTAAAGGCCTACTGAAATGAGATGTTCTTATTCAAACGGGGATAGCAGGTCCATTCTGTGTCATACTTGATCATTTAAGCCAGGGTGAAAGATTTCTGGATGAGGAAAGTGGGAGTGAAGGACTAGAAAGAAAAAAACCTCGACGGCAGAGCGATTCAGATGTTATTAGACAAATGTGGGGCGGTATAGCTCGGTTGGTAGAGTGGCCATGCCAGCAACTTGGGGATAGCAGGTCCATCCTATGTGTCATACTTGTTCTTTTCGCGATATTGCCATATTTTTGCTGAAAGCATTTAGTAGAGAACATCCACGATAAACTTTGCAACTTTTGCTCCCTAATAAAAAAGCCTTGCCTTTACCGGAAGTAGCAGACGATGTGAACGTGACATCACGGGTTGTGTTGAGTTCCTCACATGTGAACATTGTTTACAATCATGGCCACCAGCAGCCAGAGCGATTCAGACTGAGAAAGTGTCGATTTCCCCTGTAATTTAAGCGAGGATGAAAGATTTGTGGATGAGGAAAGTGTGAGTGAAGGACTAGAGAGAAAAAAACCTCGACGGCAGAGCGATTCAGATGTTATTAGACAAATGTGGGGCGGTATAGCTCGGTTGGTAGAGTGGCCATGCCAGCAACTTGGGGATAGCAGGTCCATCCTATGTATCATACTTGATCTTTTCGCGATATTGCCATATTTTTGCTGAAAGGATTTAGTAGAGAACATCCACGATAAACTTTGCAACTTTTGCTCCCTGATAAAAAAAGCCTTGCCTTTACCGGAAGTAGCAGACGATGTGCGCGTGACGTCACGGGTTGTGGAGCTCCTCACATCTGAACGTTGTTTACAATCATGGCCACCAGCAGCCAGAGCGATTCGGACTGAGAAAGCGTCGATTTCCCCTTTAATTTAAGCGAGGATGAAAGATTTGTGGATGAGGAAAGTGGGAGTGAAGGACTAGAAAGAAAAAAACCTCGACGGCATAGCGATTTAGATATTAGACAAATTTGGGGCGGTATAGCTCGGTTGGTAGAGTGACCGTGCCAGCAACTTGGGGATAGCAGGTCCATCCTATGTGTCATACTTGTTCTTTTCGCGATATTGCCATGTTTTTGGTGAAAGGATTTAGTAGAGAACATCCACGATAAAGTTTGCAACTTTTGGTTGCTGATAAAAAAGCCTTGCCTTTACCGGAAGTAGCAGACGGTGTGCGCGTGACGTCACGGGTTGTGTTGAGTTCCTCACATCTGAACGTTGTTTACAATCATGGCCACCAGCAGCCAGAGCGATTCGGACTGAGAAAGCGTCGATTTCCCCTGTAATTTAAGCGAGGATGAAAGATTTGTGGATGAGGAAAGTGGGAGTGAAGGACTAGAAAGAAAAAAACCTCGACGGCAGAGCGATTCAGATGTTATTAGACAAATTTGGGGCGGTATAGCTCGGTTGGTAGAGTGGCCGTGCCAGCAACTTGGGGATAGCAGGTCCATCCTATGTGTCATACTTGTTCTTTTCGCGATATTACCATATTTTTGCTGAAAGGATTTAGTAGAGAACATCCACGATAAACTTTGCAACTTTTGTTCCCTAATAAAAAAGCCTTGCCTTTACCGGAAGTAGTAGACGATGTGAACGTGACATCACGGGTTGTGTTGAGTTCCTCACATGTGAACATTGTTTACAATCATGGCCACCAGCAGCCAGAGCGATTCAGACTGAGAAAGCGTCGATTTCCCCTGTAATTTAAGCGAGGATGAAAGATTTGTGGATGAGGAAAGTGGGAGTGAAGGACTAGAGAGAAAAAAACCTCGACGGCAGAGCGATTCAGATGTTATTAGACAAATTTGGGGCGGTATAGCTCGGTTGGTAGAGTGGCCGTGCCAGCAACTTGGGGATAGCAGGTCCATCCTATGTGTCATACTTGATCTTTTCGTGATATTGCCATATTTTTGCTGAAAGCATTTAGTAGAGAACATCCACGATAAACTTTGCAACTTTTGCTCCCTAATAAAAAAGCCTTGCCTTTACCGGAAGTAGCAGACGATGTGCGCGTGACGTCACGGGTTGTGTTGAGTTCCTCACATCTGAACATTGTTTACAATCATGGCAGCCAGAGCGATTCGGACCGAGAAAGCGACGATTTCCCCTTTAATTTAAGCCGGGATGAAAGATTTGTGGATGAGGAAAGTGAGAGTGAAGGACGAGAGAGAAAAAAACCTCGACGGCAGAGCGATTCAGATGTTATTAGACACATCTGGGGCGGTATAGCTCGGTTGGTAGAGTGGCCGTGCCAGCAACTTAAGGGTTGCAGGTTGGATTCCCGCTTCCACCATCCTAGTCACTGCCGTTGTGTCCTTGGGCAAGACACTTTACCCACCTGCTCCCAGTGCCACCCACACTGCTTTAAATGGAACTTAGATATTGGGTTTCACTTTGTAAAGCACTTTGAGTCACTAGAGAAAAGCGCTATATAAATATAATTCACTTCACTTCACAATTTACTAGGATAATTCTGGAAAATCCCTTATCTGCTTATTGTGTTACTAGTGTTTTAAGGAAATTATATCAATCAATCAATCAATCAATGATTATTTATATAGCTCTAAATCACTAGTGTCTCAAAGGGCTGCACGAACCACAACACAAACCACATCGACATCCTCGGTAGAGCCCACATAAGGGCAAGGAAAACTCACACAAAATATTTCACAAATATTCTTTGTCGAAAAAACAGAAGCTAAAGTGAAGAATTATAATAAAAAATTGTATTATTCTTTACAATAAAAACAATATATTTACTTGAACATTGATTTAAATTGTCAGGAAAGAAGAGGAAGGAATTTAAAAGGTAAAAAGGTTTAAAAATCCTAAAATCATTTTTAAAGTTGTATTTTTTCTCTAAAATTGTCTTTCTGAAAGTTATAAGAAGGAAAGTAAAAAAAAAAATAAGTGAATTTATTTAAACAAGTGAAGACCAAGTCTTTCAAATATTTTCCTGGATTTTCAAATTCTATTTGAGTTTTGTCTCTCTTAGAATTAAAAATGTCGACCAGCTTGCTAGTAAATAAATACAATTTAAAAAATAGAAGCAGCTCACTGGTAAGTGCTGCTATTTGAGCTATTTTTAGAACAGGCCAGCGGGCGACTCATCTGGTCCTTACGGGCGACCTGGTGCCCGCGGGCCCCACCTTGGTGACCCCTGGTTTAGGTCAATTGTGCAATCTACTACTAAAAGTTTCAATCAATCGATCAAACGGTCACGGGTGTTAAAGTTAGGGTGTGTGCGTGTATTGTACCAGCATGAGACAAAGACAACAAAAAAACAGCCCGAGCCTGTTATTGTATGTTTAGGCGTGTTAACACCCTCATGTCATTCAGGTATTTCTTACTTCTAGTTCAGGGGTGGGCAACCCAAAATGTTGAAAGAGCCATATTGGACCAAAAATACAAAAACAAATCTGTCTGGAGCCGCAAAAAATTAAAAGCCTTATTGATAGTGTATCATGAGATATAAATTGAATTAAAGCTGCAAGCAGCGTTGGTCGGGTCCGCCTTTGGCTGCTGCCCCCGAGACCCACGGCCGGATAAGCGTTAGAAGACGCCTTGGAGCCACTATTTTGAGAATCTAATGCATTGTGAAAGTAATGCAGTTGTTGTATTGAAGTGAAAATATCAAACTTCCTGTTGATTTTTGCTAAAGTATGTTAATTATTAAAATGTAGGTCTAAGTGAGACCTACATAGTGTTTTTTGTTTCATGTCTCTCTGACATTCCTACCGGAAGTTACAAGCAGTTTTGTCTGTGTTGTATTCCTAGGGGGCGGTAGAGTGCAATTTCGAGTTTTGAGGTTAGGTTTTTTTCATCAGATCGCAATTATTGCCAGACCTAATGTGTGTGTCAAGTTTGGTGAGTTTTGAAGCATTTTAAGGGGGTCAAATAACAGCTCAGGGGTTCTTTGAAGGCGCGTAAAACCGAAACCCGAGAACTTATCAAAACTCTGTTTTATACTTTTAATCAGAAGGGTTCAATCCCTCTCCTGTGCGAGTTTGAAGCCAAAACAACAAACGCACTCAGAGGAGATAATGTTTGAAGAAAGGTGACCGGTTTTTACAAAACTTTTGTTTTGAAGGGGGGATTTCAAACTTCCTGTTGATTTTTGTTGGGGTTTGTCAATCTATGAAATGTAGGTCTAAGCGAGACCTACATAGAGGGTTTTTTTCATGTCTCTCCGACATTCTTACCGGAAGTTACAAGCAGTTTTGTCTGTGTTTTCTTCCTAGGAGCAGTTTTTTCAGTGTTTTATTCAAAAATAGCGCTAGAGCGCAATTTTGAGTTTTGGGGTTTGGTTTTTTCATTAGATCGCAATATTCGCCAGTCCTGATGTGTGCGCCAAGTTTGGTGACTTTTGAAGCATTTTAAAAGGGGTCAAATTACAGCGCAAAGAGGCAAAAATTGAATTTTTTGCGAACATTTTATTTTGAAGGGGTTTTTGCCAACTTCCTGTAGATTTTTGCTGAAAGAAGTGAGTGTATGAAAATTGGGTCTAGGTCAGACCTACATAGGAGTTTTTGTTTCATGTCGCTATGACATTCCTAACAGAAGTTACATGCAGTTTTGTCTGTAATTTTTTCCTAGGGGGCGCTAGAGCGCAATTTTCATTTTGGGGGATTGGTTGCTTAATATGTTGGGAAGGTTTGCTATACCGACGTGTGTGTCAAATTTGGTGAGTTTTGAAGCATGTTAAGGGGGTCAAATTACAGCGCGTAGGTGCGGAATAATAATAAAACACAGCAGTTTCAATAGGGTCCTTGGCCCATGTGGTAAAGGACTCCTGTGGAGTCCTTTACCACATGGGCCAAGGACCCTAATAAAGAAGACTTAAAGGAAACTAAATGAGCTCAAATATAGCTACAAATGAGGCATAATGATGCAATATGTACATACAGCTAGCCTAAATAGCATGTTAGCATCGATTAGCCTGCAGTCATGCAGTGAGCAAATATGTCTGATTAGCACGCCACACAAGTCAATAACATCAACAAAACTCACCTTTGTGCATCACGCACAACGTTAAAAGTTTGGCTGACAAAATGAGACAGAAAAAAAGAAGTGGTATAAAACACATCTTAGAAAGTCGGAGAAAGTTGTACATGTAAACAAACTACGGTGCGTTCAAGGACCGCCAAAATTAGTAGGACGAAACGGCGCTCGCCAAATACTCGAATAAGTGAAGCATGTTTAATACAAAAGGTGTGTTTTTAGGGAGGTTTGTGTCATGTTTGTCCTTCTGCACAAACCATATTAAAACAAAAAAATGTATTTTTTTTACCTAATATTTTTTCCAATTTTCATACATTTTTGAAAAAGCTCCAGAGAGCCACCAGGGCGGCGTTAAAGAGCCGTGGGTGTCTGACCCAGTCTTAATTGATATATGTATTTGATCATTAAGAAAAAGAAAAAAAAGTTCATACTTTTTTTATCCATACGGAACTATTATTATGTTTTTCAATCAAACTAGATTTTATTTGTATTTTATTTTTTTGATCATTTTTTTTCAATCATTTTTTTGATCATTAAGAAAAAGTAAAAAAAGTTCATACTTTTTTTATCCATACGGAACTATTCTTATGTTTTTCACTCAAACTAGGTTTTATTTGTATTTTATTTTTTTGAACATTTTTTTTAATCATTTTTTTGATCATTTTTTTTATCATTAAGAAAAAGAAAAAAAAAGTTCATACTTTTTTTATCCATACGGAACTATTCTTATGTTTTTCAATCAAACTAGATTTTATTTGTATTTTATTTTTTTGATCATTTTTTTTTTTGATCATTTTTTTGATCATTTGTTTGATCATTAAGAAAAAGAAAAAAAAAATCATACTTTTTTTATCCATACGGAACTATTCTTATGTTTTTCAATCAAACTAGATTTTATTTGTATTTTATTTTTTTTATCATTTTTTTTTTAATCATTTTTTTGATCATTGAGAAAAAGAAAAAAAAGTTCATACTTTTTTTATCCATACGGAACTATTCTTATGTTTTTCAATCAAACTAGATTTTATTTGTATTTTATTTTTTTTATCATTTTTTTTTAATCATTTTTTTGATCATTAAGAAAAAGAAAAAAAAGTTCATACTTTTTTTATCCATACGGAACTATTCTTATGTTTTTCAATCAAACTAGATTTTATTTGTATTTTATTTTTTTGATCATTTTTTTTCAATCATTTTTTTGTTCATTAAGAAAAAGAAAGAAAAGTTCATACTTTTTTTATCCATACGGAACTATTCTTATGTTTTTCAATCAAACTAGATTTTATTTGTATTTTATTTTTTTGATCATTTTTTTTCAATCATTTTTTTGATCATTAAGAAAAAGAAAAAAAAGTTCATACTTTTTTTATCCATACGGAACTATTCTTATGTTTTTCAATCAAACTTGATTTTCATTGTATTTAATTTTTTCCTAAAAGGAATTCACGGAAAATACATTTTTCAGTAATATCTTTTTTTTAGTGCAGAGTAACAAATTCAACAAAATTAAAACATAAGCGCGTAAATTGGCGCCCAAATTAGAGCCCTCCATAACGAAATAATATTCACACTTTTTTCTTTATCCATCCATTTTTCTACCGCTTGTCCCTTTTCGGGGTCGCGGGTGGTGCTGGAGCCTATCTCGGCTGCATTTGGGTGGAAGGCTGTGTACACCCTGGACAAGTTGCCACCTCATCACAGGCCAGCGCAGATAGTGTGAAACATTTTTTTTTAATTCAAACTTGAATTGGATTTGATTAAAAATGTTACCAAAACAATTTCACGGGAAATAAGTTGTTCGAGGAATATTTGTTTTTTCACTGTAAAAATAACAAATTCAACATAATTAAACCACGGGCCCTAAGCAGAATGTTATTTTGAGCCCATATTGTAAAAATGTTGGACACTTTTTTTATTTTACTTTTTAAATCAAACTTGATTTTATTATTTTTCTAAAAGGAATTCACAAAAAAATAAAATGTTCAATAATTATTTTTTTTAGTGCAGAATAACAAATACAACAAAATTAAAACGTATGTAAATCTAGCTAAATTGGAGCCCTAAATACAATTTTAATCTGAGCCCCCCATTTTAAAACATATTAAAACATTTTTATGTAAAACCATTTTTATACTTTGAAAAAATTAAACTTGAATTTTCATTTTACGCATATTTTTTACTAAAGCAAATCAACTGGGAAAAAATGTTGAACAATATTTATTATTTTAGTGACAAATTACAAATTTAACATAATTAAAACATAAGTGTGTAGACTTGGGGCACCTCTGGCTAAATTGGATCCCTAAGCAGAATTTTATTTTTAAAAATTGCTCATCTTTATTTATATGAAACATATATATATATATATATATATATATATATATATATATATATATATATATATATATATATATATATATATATATATATATACGTGTGTATGTGTGTGCAGGACAGCAGGAGTTGGTAGGGTGTAACAACCTCATAGACCCCTGAACCAGAAGTGCAGCTAAAGGAAGTCAGAAGGTTGTCCGCAGAGCCAGGGCAAGTTCTGCATCTGGACCCAGTGGCACTTCATACAAAGTGTAAAAGAACTATCCCAAACACCTGCTGTGTCTGTGGAAAATCCTGCAAGGAGAAGGGGGAGGATCCCTAAGCAATGGGTAGTGGCGGAAGGGGTATGGATCCCTAAGGTGGAAAACTCCACCCAGCTAGACCAGTTCCGCATCATCTCCTTGCTTAAGGTTTTCTTTAGCGCTGTTTCCAAGCAACTGTGTACCTACCTGGCAAAGAACACCAAAATCGATACATCTGTCCAGAAAGGCGGCATTCCAGTGTGGTGACGCAGCTCATTGTCGAGGCTTGAGAGAACAAGGGCAACCTATCAGTACTATGGCTAGACCTGGCAAATGCATTCCGATCCCTTACGCACAAGCTCGTTCGACAAACTCTGATAAAACATTGTGTACAACAGCAATTTCAGGATGAAATCCAGTTGGCACAAGGTGGAGATTGGTATCATCAGGGGGTGTACTCTCTCTGTGACACAGTTCTCACTAGCCATGAACATGCTCACCAGGTCTGCTGAGCCAGAGTGCTGAGGGCCTCCGCACAAATTCCAGACAAAGGCAACCACCCATCAGAGCATTCATGGATGACAACACAGTCACGACAGAATCAGTCTCAGGCTGCCGTTGGATTCTGAAGGGACTTGAAAAGTTGGTGGAGTGGGCCCGGATGCGTTTCAAATCCAGATCAATGGTGCTGAAAAGGGGAAGGTGGAGGACAAGTTCCGGTTTAACATCACAGGCACAGTCATGCCAATTATCTCAGAGAAGCCAGTCAAGAGCTTGGGCAAGGTTTTTGACTGCTCTCTGAGAGACACAACATGTGCTGAGTTGGATGGCTGGCTGAAATAAGCGGACAAGTCAGGCCTACCTGGGAAGTTTAAGGCCTGGATTTACCAGCATGGCATTCTTCCCAGGATCCTGTGGCCCCTCCTCGTCTACTCGTACCCCATCTCGACAGTTGAGATCCTAGAGCGGAGGGTCAGCAACCACCTCCGGAGATGGCTGGGACTACCTAAGACCCTGATCTACGTAGTCAACTAGTGGCCTCCATCTGGCCCACACAGGCCTGATGGAACCATTCAAACTAGGGTTGATCGTGTGTGCAGTACTCCCGCCATCCTAGTCACTGCCATTGTGTCCTTGGGCAAGACACTTTACCCACCTGCCCCCAGTGCCACCCACACTGGTTTAAATGTCACTTAGATATTGGGTTTCACTATGTAAAGCGCTTTGAGTCACTAGAGAAAAGCGCTATATAAATATAATTCACTTCACCCTGAATATCATTGCACTCTATGGGAACAGCAACAAACTGCAGTTTCCCTTCAAGTCCTTGGAGGAGGAATTTAAGGTAACTAGAGACAGACAAGTGGTTCAGTACTGGGACTCAAGTGATCCGAAGGTGGCCAAAGCAAGGACACAAGTGAGGACTTGCAGGAAATGGAGGGCAGAGGAAGCAGTTCAAGAGGCAGATGCAAGGCTGCGACGGAGGAGCCTGGTTGGAGTGTTCACACGGGGTCAAGCTGGTCTAGGATCCTTTCCAACTCCCCAACTGAACACCAGGGGGAAGGAAGGCCGACAGCTTGTTCAGGATGAGATGAGAGCAGTAGTGGACGAGACGAGAACCTGCAAGGTTGTTGGAATGAAGCAACAGGGAGCTTGGACAAGATGGGAGAATGCGGTTGAGAGTAGAGTGACCTTGGCTGAGCTTTGGAAAGCCGAGCCGCAACACATCAAATTCCTCATTTAGGGAGTGTATGATGTGCTCCCAAACCCATCAAACCTGCACACATGGGGCATAGCAGAGACACCAGTATGCCCACTGTGCTCCAAGCGAGGAACCTTGGAACGCATGCCCAGTTGCTGTACAAAGGCACTTGGAGATGGAAGGTACAGGTGGAGGCATGACCAAGTCCTGAAGACCATTGCTGAAGCCATTAGCGCAGGACTGGCATGGGCAAAACAGTTTCCACCCCTCCGAGAAAACCATCGCCATTGTTAGAGATGGGGACACGCCAACTCCTGCCAGAAGAACATGAGCAGATATCCTGACGTCTGCAAGAAACTGGCAGTTGTTGGTGGACCTTAAAAACCAGCTGAAGAACCCCAGCCATATCGCGGTCACCACCCTGCGACCAGACATTGTCCTTGTGTGTCTCGGTCCGCCAAACAAGCTGTGCTGCTGGATCTGACAGTCCGTGGGAAGATCGCCTGGAAGTAGCCTTCAAGAGGAACCTCTCCAAGTATGCAGGACTGGTCAGCAACTGTCGACAGGCTGGTTGGAGAGCAAGGTGTTTCCCTGTGGAGGTTGGATGCAGAGGATTTTCAGCCCGTTACTTGGTCACAGGCTTCAGCAGTTTGGGCATCGATGGAGAGAGAAAGAGGAGCGCCATCCAATGTACCACCGAAGCGGCGGAAAGGGCCTCAAGATGGTTGTTGGCTCAAAAGAGGAGATCCTTGGAGTCATGGTAGCTATATATATATATATATATATATATATATATATATATATCCATCCATCTTCTTCCGCTTATCCGAGGTCGGGTCGCGGGGGCAACAACCTAAGCAGGGAAACCCAGACTTCCCTCTCCCCAGCCACTTCGTCTAGCTCTTCCCGGGGGATCCCGAGGCGTTCCCAGGCCAGCCGGGAGACATAGTCTTCCCAACGTGTCCTGGGTCTTCCCCGTGGCCTCCTACCGGTTGGACGTGCCCTAAACACCTCCCTAGGGAGGCGTTCGGGTGGCATCCTGACCAGATGCCCGAACCACCTCATCTGGCTCCTCTCGATGTGGAGGAGCAGCGGCTTTACTTTGAGTTCCTCCCGGATGGCAGAGCTTCTCACCCTATATCTAAGGGAGAGAGCCGCCACCCGGCGGAGGAAACTCATTTGGGCCGCTTGTACCCGTGAGCTTGTCCTTTCGGTCATGACCCAAAGCTCATGACCATAGGTGAGGATGGGAACGTAGATCGACCGGTAAATTGAGAGCTTTGCCTTCCGGCTCAGCTCCTTCTTCACCACAACGGATCGGTACAACGTCCGCATTACTGAAGACGCCGCACCGATCCGCCTGTCGATCTCACCATCCACTCTTCCCCCACTCGTGAACAAGACTCCTAGGTACTTGAACTCCTCCACTTGGGGCAGGGTCTCCTCCCCAACCCGGAGATGGCATTTCACCCTTTTCCGGGCGAGAACCATGGACTCGGACTTGGAGGTGCTGATTCTCATTCCGGTCGCTTCACACTCGGCTGCGAACCGATCCAGTGAGAGCTGAAGATCCCGGTCAGATGAAGCCATCAGGACCACATCATCTGCAAAAAGCAGATGTGTGTGTATATATATATATATATATATATATATACACACACACATATATATATACTTACATATATGTGTATATATGTATGTATATATATATATATATATATATATATATATATATATATATATATATATATATATAGTCACGTGGTGGCGTAGTTGGGTCGAGGTTTGTTCTCCCAGAATGCAGAACGGACGGCTTCGGACGACAGCAAGAGGTAGGAGATTATTTATTTCTCATAAATCATAAACGTACCAAAAAGACAGAACAAACAAAAGAAAAACGTACCGATCGCACGGGAAGCTAAGGAAACACAGGAGCAAGAGTTAGGATCATGAAAACGTAACTGTTGCCTATAGCAAACCATGAAGCCAGACCGCGAGCAAAGTGAATAAATAGCTCTCTGATTAGGTGAACGGGCTGAGCACTAATCAGAGGTAGGTGAAACCTATTAGCACCCATGGTAACCAAAACAAACACCCAAAGTGCACAAAACAGGAACTAAGGGAGTCCAAAACTAACTCAACATAACAAACAAAACACATATCCGGCCCACGGATCATGACATAAATATAAATATGTATATGTGTATATATATATATATATATATATATATATATTGAATGCAGCTGAGATAGGCTCCAGCGACCAACCCGCGACCCCAAAAGGGACAAGCGGTAGAAAATGGATGGATGTATATGTATATATATATATATATATATACATATACAGTATATCTGCATTGGTATAGTACTGGAATACTAATGAATCATATTTGGTACTATACCGTCCCTGAAAAGTACCGGTGGTATCATCCAAAACTAAAGTAAAGTATGAAAGAGAAGAATAAGTGATTATTACATTTTAACAGAAGTGTAGATAGAACATGTTAAAACAGAAAATAAGCAGATATTAACAGTAAATGAACAAGCAGATTAATAATCAATGTTTACAGTTTGTCCCTCATAATGTGTATAAAATAATAGGTGTATAAATGACACAATATGTTAGTGCAGACTAATTAAGAGTCGTTGTTTGTTTACTTAGTACTAAAAGACAAGTTGTCTAGTATGTTCAACATTTTATTTAAGGACTAAATGACAATAATTAGCATATGTTTTGTGTACTCAAACATTTTTTTGTTACAATAAAGCCAATAATGAATTTTTTTGTGTTCCCCTTTATTTAGAAAAGTACCGAAAAGTATTGAAATAATTTTGGTATTGGTACCAAAATATTGTTATCGGGACAAGTGTTTAGTTGGGTGTTTATGCACGCTGCAATCATATTGCAATATGCAATTATTTATTATTTATCGCTCATTTTTTGTCTTTTTGCTGTGCTTTTACTTTTGTAGCTGTGTGTAGCTCTTCCAATGTCTTTTATGTCCTTTGTGTTCTTTGAAGTTTCTCAATGTCTTCTATGTCCTTTGTGTTCTTTGAAGTTTCTCAATGTCTTTTATGTCCTTTGTGTTCTTTGAAGTTTCTCAATGTCTTTATGTCCTTTGTGTTCTTTGAAGTTTCTCTCTTGTGAAGTTTCTCAATGTATTTTATGTCCTTTGTGTTCTTTGAAGTTTCTCAATGTCTTTTATGACCTTTGTGTTCTTTGAAGTTTCTCAATGTCTTTTATGTCCTTTGTGCTCTTTGAAGTTTCTCTCTTGTTTTCATGTAAATATTTTTTTACCCTTTTTTGTGGACTTGTTGTAACTGCGCTCACATCGTCTCTCCATTGTGGGAGGTGTCAAGTCCATCCAAGGGGTCTCCAAACTTTTTCCACCGAGGGCCACACACTGAAAAATCAAAGCATTATGATATTTTTCATTTTCAAAAAATGACATAAACAGTATACACAAAAATAAAAATTAAAATAAAAAAAAAGGGTCTCAGTCATAAAATTGTAATTAAATATAAGTCATATATACTTTTTTTTAATCAATGCAAAAATATTTAGATTAACTTTAGGTCCGTCAGTATAAAGTTATTTTTACAATTTCTTATGTTTTATGCTTTATTTTTGTCAACCGGAACCGGAGGGTGTGTTCCAACTATGGTGGGATCACACTCCTCAGCCTTCCCGGTAAGGTCTATTCAGGTGTACTGGAGAGGAGGCTACGCTACTAGTCCGACCTCGGATTCAGGAGTTACAGTGTGGATTTCGTCCTGTGGACCAGCTCTATACTCTGGGCAGAGTCCTTGAGGGTGCATGGGAGTTTGCCCAACCAGTCTACATGTGCTTTGTGGACATGGAGAAGGCATTGGACCGTGTCCCTTTGGGAAGTCCTGTGAGGAGTGCTCAGAGAGTACGAGGTATGGGACTGTCTGATTGTGGCGGTCCGCTCCCTGTATGATCAGTGTCAGAGCTTGGTCCGTAAGTTGGACAGGTTTCCAGTGAGGGTTGGACTCCGCCAAGGCTGTCCTTTGTCACCCATTCTGTTCATAACTTTTATGGACAGAATTTGTAGGCGCAGTCAAGGCGTTGAAGGATCCGGTTTGGTGGCCGCAGGATTAGGTCTCTGCTTTTTGCAGATGATGTGGTCCTGATGGCTTCATCTGGACAGGATCTTCAGCTCTCACTGGATCGGTTCGCAGCCGAGTGTGAAGCGACTGGGATGAGAATCAGCAACTCCAGGTCCAAGTCCATGGTTCTCACCCGGAAAAGGGAGGAGTGCCGTCTCCGGGTTGGGGGAAGAGACCCTGCCCCAAGTGGAGGAGTTCAAGTACATAGGAGTGTTGTCCACAAGTGGGGGAAGAGTTGCTCAGAGAGTACGGGGTATGGGACTGTCTGATTGTGGCGGTCCCCTCCCTGTATGATCAGTGTCAGAGCTTTGTCCGTAAGTCGGACACGTTTCCAGTAAGGGTTGGACTCCGCCAAGGCTGCCCTTTGTCACCCATTCTGTTCATAACTTTTATGGACAGAATTTCTAGGCGCAGTCAAGGCGTTGAAGGGATCCGGTTTGGTGGCCGCAGGATTAGGTCTCTGCTTTTTGCAGATGATGTGGTCCTGATGGCTTCATCTGGCCAGGATCTTCAGCTCTCACTGGAGTGTGAAGCGACTGGGATGAATCAGCACCTCCAAGTCCGAGTCCATGGTTCTCACCCGGAAAAGGGTGGAGTGCCATCTCCGAGTTGGGGAAGAGACCCTACCCCAAGTGGAGGAGTTCAAGTACCTAGGAGTCTTGTCCACGAGTGGGGGAAGAGTTGCTCAGAGAGTACGGGGTATGGGACTGTCTGATTGTGGCGGTCCGCTCCCTGTATGATCAGTGTCAGAGCTTGGTCCGTAAGTTGGACACGTTTCCAGTGAGGGTTGGACTCCGCCAAGGCTGCCTTTTGTCACCCATTCTGTTCATAACTTTTATGGACAGAATTTCTAGGCGCAGTCAGGACGTTGAAGGGATCCGGTTTGGTGGCCGCAGGATTAGGTCTCTGCTTTTTGCAGATGATGTGGTCCTGATGGCTTCATCTGGCCAGGATCTTCGGCTCTCACTGGATCGGTTCCCAGCCGAGTGTGAAGCGACTGGGATGAGAATCAGCACCTCCAAGTCCGAGTCCATGGTTCTCACCCGGAAAAGGGAGGAGTGACATCTCCGGGTTGGGGAGGAGACCCTGCCCCAAGTGGAAGAGTTCAAGTACCTAGGAGTTTTGTCCACGAGTGGGGGAAGAGTTGCTCAGAGAGTACGGGGTATGGGACTGTCTGATTGTGGCGGTCCGCTCCCTGTATGATCAGTGTCAGAGCTTGGTCCGTAAGTCGGACACGTTTCCAGTGAGGGTTGGACCCCGCCAAGGCTGCCCTTTGTCACCGATTCTGTTCATAACTTTTACGGACAGAATTTCTAGGCGCAGTCAAGGCGTTGAAGGGATCCGGTTTGGTGGCCGCAGGATTAGGTCTCTGCTTTTTGCAGATGATGTGGTCCTGATGGCTTCATCTGGACAGGATCTTCAGCTCTCACTGGATCGGTTCGCAGCCGAGTGTGAAGCGACTGGGATGAGAATCAGCAACTCCAGGTCCAAGTCCATGGTTCTCACCCGGAAAAGGGAGGAGTGCCGTCTCCGGGTTGGGGGCAGAGACCCTGCCCCAAGTGGAGGAGTTCAAGTACATAGGAGTGTTGTCCACAAGTGGGGGAAGAGTTGCTCAGAGAGTACGGGGTATGGGACTGTCTGATTGTGGCGGTCCCCTCCCTGTATGATCAGTGTCAGAGCTTTGTCCGTAAGTCGGACACGTTTCCAGTAAGGGTTGGACTCCGCCAAGGCTGCCCTTTGTCACCCATTCTGTTCATAACTTTTATGGACAGAATTTCTAGGCGCAGTCAAGGCGTTGAAGGGATCCGGTTTGGTGGCCGCAGGATTAGGTCTCTGCTTTTTGCAGATGATGTGGTCCTGATGGCTTCATCTGGCCAGGATCTTCAGCTCTCACTGGAGTGTGAAGCGACTGGGATGAATCAGCACCTCCAAGTCCTAGTCCATGGTTCTCACCCGGAAAAGGGTGGAGTGCCATCTCCGAGTTGGGGAAGAGACCCTACCCCAAGTGGAGGAGTTCAAGTACCTAGGAGTCTTGTCCACGAGTGGGGGAAGAGTTGCTCAGAGAGTACGGGGTATGGGACTGTCTGATTGTGGCGGTCCGCTCCCTGTATGATCAGTGTCAGAGCTTGGTCCGTAAGTTGGACACGTTTCCAGTGAGGGTTGGACTCCGCCAAGGCTGCCTTTTGTCACCCATTCTGTTCATAACTTTTATGGACAGAATTTCTAGGCGCAGTCAGGACGTTGAAGGGATCCGGTTTGGTGGCCGCAGGATTAGGTCTCTGCTTTTTGCAGATGATGTGGTCCTGAAGGCTTCATCTGGCCAGGATCTTCAGCTCTCACTGGAGTGTGAAGCGACTGGGATGAGAATCAGCAACTCCAAGTCCAAGTCCATGGTTCCTCACCCGGAAAAGGGTGGAGTGCCATCTCCGGGTTGGGGAGGAGACCCTGCCCCAAGTGGAGGAGTTCAAGTACCTAGGAGTCTTGTCCACGAGTGAGGGAAGAGTGGATCGTGAGATCAGTGCGGCGTCTTCAGTAATGCGGACGCTGTATCGATCCGTTGTGGTGAAGAAGGAGCTGAGCCGGAAGGCAAAGCTCTCAATTTACCGGTCGATCTACGTTCCCATCCTTCCCGATGGTCATGAGCTTTGGGTTATGACCGAAAGGACAAGATCACGGGTACAAGCGGCCCAAATGAGTGGGGGTCTCTCCCTTAGAAATAGGGTGAGAAGATCTGCCACCCGGGGGGAACTCAGAGTAAAGCCGCTGCTCCTCCACATGGAGAGGAGCCAGATGAGGAGGTTCGGGCATCTGTTTAGCATGCCCACCCGAACACCTCCCTCGGGTGGGCACGGGGAAGACCCAGGACACGATGGGAAGACTATGTCTCCCGTCTGGCCTGGGAACGCCTCGGGATCATCGGGAGGAACTGGACCAAGTGGCTGGGGAGAAATCTGGGCTTCCCTGCTTAGGCTGCTGCCCCCGCGACCTGGGATAAGCGGAAGAAGATGGATGGATGGAACTAATGGACCCTAATATTTAAAATAAATGCACATTTTTTAGCAAAATGTTTCAGATTTTGAAAAAATCAGATTAATCACACTTAAATTTGGATTAATTATGATTATTAACAGTAATTACTTGCTCACATAATCAGCTTTGTGTTATTAGAGTCAACATTGACACTTTTTCTTGTTACATGTCACCGGTTTGCTTTTTCATACTTTACTTCCAAAGTGAGGCGGGCCTTTCAAAATGTCCCCCGGGCTGCACTTTGGCCCCCCCTGGTCTCTCCTATCCTGTACATACAGCATGTGCACATTCTGAAGCACGACAGCGTTGTCATGGATACCACACTGGCTGTTTGCAGGGTGATGTTCGGAGAACGGCCGTATTGGTGGATCGGTGAGTCCCGGGTCTTCCTGGCCAAGCAGCCCCAGGTCCAGCAGTTCTCTGTCACCTGTGAGAATGGAGCAGGTGAGAAGTTGGTCAAACTCCACTTGCCTCTCTTTACTTAAATGTTGACGTTTCATTCCAGGAAGTCCCTCGGGACACGCCATGGCGACGGCGGCAGTGGGGTGGGTGGCGGCGTCCTCGCTGGCCTCCTTCCTGTCCCGCCGTACCCGCAGGTGGCGCTCTCTGACACCTTGGACCTAACCAGTCCGAGCCTCTAGTCTCCTCTTTGTGTTGCAGCTGGCCCCTGACCTCGGCTCCTTACCTGCTCTATGCCACCTTCCTGCTGGCGGTCTGCCTTTCCAGAGTCTTCTTTCTGGCCCACTTCCCGCACCAGGTGCTCTCCGGGGCCCTCATAGGTAAATCCCCCCCCCCCCCTGGGGGCTCTTTGCACGACACCCTGTTGATCCAGAAGGAAGTCAAATACTTCCTCAAGCAAGTTGAAATAAAGTTTAACGGTCTCTTATGTTTGCCCCCGAGGTCTTCTGGTGGGGAGCCTTCTGAACCGCAGGGTGCCAAAAGGCCGCCGCCTCTTTTTCTTCTTCCACCTCAGCGCCGCTTTGATGGGCGGCGCCCTGATGCTGTACATTGGTCTTCAGCAGCTGGGGGTCGACCTCTCCTGGTGAGTAGCAGACCTGACCAGGACCAAAGTGCGCCACCACTGAATTGATAATATTTATACAAACCCTGTTTCCATATGAGTTGGCAAATTGTGTTTGATGTAAATATAAACGGAATACAATGATTTGCAAATCCTTTTCAAGCCATATTCAGTTGAATGCACTACAAAGACAACATATTTGATGTTCAAACTCATAAACATAATAATTAACTTAGAATTTCATGGCTGCAACACGTGCCAAAGTAGTTGGGAAAGGGCATGTTCACCACTGTGTTACATCACCTTTTCTTTTAACAACACTCAATAAACGTTTGGGAACTGAGGAAACTAATTCAATCAATCAATCAATCAATCAATGTTTATTTATATAGCCCCAAATCACAAATGTCTCAAAGGACTGCACAAATCATTACGACTACGACATCCTCGGAAGAACCCACAAAAGGGCAAGGAAAACTCACACCCAGTGGGCAGGGAGAATTCACATCCAGTGGGACGCCAGTGACAATGCTGACTATGAGAAACCTTGGAGAGGACCTCAGATGTGGGCAACCCCCCACCCCCTCTAGGGGACCGAAAGCAATGGATGTCGAGCGGGTCTAACATGATACTGTGAAAGTTCAATCCATAGTGGCTCCAACACAGCCGCGAGAGTTCAGTTCAAAGCGGATCCAAGACAGCAGCGAGAGTCCCGTCCACAGGAGACCATCTCAAGCGGAGGTGGATCAGCAGCGTAGAGATGTCCCCAACCGATACACAGGCGAGCGGTCCATCCTGGGTCTCGACTCTGGACAGCCAGTACTTCATCCATGGTCATCGGACCGGACCCCCTCCACAAGGGAGGGGGGGACATAGGAGAAAGAAAAGAAGCGGCAGATCAACTGGTCTAAAAAGGAGGTCTATTTAAAGGCTAGAGTATACGGATGAGTTTTAAGGTGAGACTTAAATGCTTCTACTGACGTAGCATCTGGAACTGTTACCGGGAGGGCATTCCAGAGTACTGGAGCCCGAACGGAAAACGCTCTATAGCCCGCAGACTTTTTTTGGGCTCTAGGAGTCACTAATAAGCCGGAGTCTTTTGAACGCAGATTTCTTGTTGAAGCTTTGAAAGTGGAATTCTTTCCCATTCTTGTTTTATGTAGAGCTTCAGTCCTTCAACAGTCTCCGCTGTCGTATTTTACACTTCATAATGCCACACATTTTCCATGGGAGACAGGTCTGGACTGCAGGGGGGCTCAGGAAAGTACCCGCGCTCTTTTTGTACGAAGCCACGCTGTTGTAACACGTGCTGAATGTGGCTTGGCGTTGTCTTGCTGAAATAAGCAGGGGCGTCCATGAAAAAGACGACGCTTGGATGGCAGCATATGTTGTTCCAAAAGCTGTATGTACCTTTCAGCATTAATGGTGCCTTCACAGATGTGTAAGTTACCCATGCCTTGGGCACTAATGCACCCCCATACCATCACACATGCTGGCTTTTACACTTTGCGTCGATAACAGTCTGGGTGGTTCTCTGTCACGTGTGGGTCGCATTTTAATGCGGGATCGTTCCTCCAACGCAAACATAGACACTCCGGACAACAACGTAAAGGTAAGAATGATTTAATAACAAAACACTAGTACAAAAACAGACGAAAAGAAACGCGTGGCGAAAGCACAGAAGCTAATGCTTACAGTAGCACAGGATCAGGTAACAAGAAATCTAGTAATTACAAACGAAACAGTTGCATACCGCAAACAAGGGACCAAGACCGACTGACGGGACAAGGCAGGCTTAAATAAGGGAGTAATTAACAAAAACAGGTGTGCGTCTGGAACCCGCAGCAGCTGGAATTAATATGTTACCATGGTGACCAAACTGACTCACAAAAGGTACACAAACAACAAAGGGAGTCCAAACTAACAGAAAATAACTAAACTAAACATGATCCAGACTACGGATCATGACAGTTCTCTTCCCCTTTGGTCCGGATGACACAATGTCGAATATTTCCCAAAACAATTTGAAATGTGGACTCGTCAGACCACAGAACACTTTTCCACTTTGCATCAGTCCATCTTAGATGATCTCTGGCCCAGAAATGCCGGCGGCGTTTCTGGATGTTGTTGATAAATGGCTTTGGCTTTGCATAGTAGAGCTTTAACTTGCACTTACAGATGTAGCGACAAACTGTATTTAGTGACAGTGGTTTTCTGAAGTGTTCCTGAGCCCATGTGGTGATATCCTTTAGAGATTGATGTCGGTTTTTGATACAGTGCTGTCTGAGGGATGGAAGGTCACGGTCATTCAATGTTGTTTTCCGGCCATGCCGCTTACGTGGAGTGATTTCTCCAGATTCTCTGAACCTTTTGATGATATTATGGAGCGTAGATGTTGAAATCTCTAAATTTCTTGCAATTGCACTTTGAGAAAGGTTGTTCTTAAACTGTTTGACTATTTGCTCACGCAGTTGTGGACAAAGGGGTGTACCTCGCCCCATCCTTTCTGGTGAAAGATTTGGGAAGCTGTTTTTATAGCCAATCATGGCACCCACCTGTTCCCAATTAGCCTGCACACCTGTGGGATGTTCCAAATAAGTGTTTGATGAGCATTCCTCAACTTTATCAGTATTTATTGCCACCTTTCCCAACTTCTTTGTCACGTGTTGCTGGCATTAAATTCTAATGTTAATTATTATTTGCAAAAAAAAAAATAGTTTTTATGAGTTTGAACATGAAATATGTTGTCTTTGTAGCATATTCAACTGAATATGGCTTGAAAAGGATTTGCAAATCATTGTATTGTTTATATTTACATCTAACACAATTTCCCAACTCATATTGAAACGGTTTGTATTTTATTATTGTCATGTAGTAATAATAATAATAATAGAAGAATTTGCAAAAGTGTTACAAAAATATAACATAATTACTACCGGCTAGCATTTCAATCTTTTTAGTTTTTGCCCTTGTTTTTAGAATGTTAACATTTTATAAAGGCTAATTTACTTCTATTTTACCTAATAATTACATGTTAACATTATTCTGCTAACATTATATGCTAATATTTTCGCCAAGTTCATACCTTTTCACTTAATAATAACGGATTTGGTTACTTAGAGCCATCTTACAAACTTGGTGCCATCCTAGAAATATGCTCGCTGTTTAATAGTTTAAATGCTAACATTAATATTATGCTAACTTTGCTAATATTTAATGCTAATATTTTTGCTAATTTCATACTTTTTTCAACCTAATAACCATGGATTTGGTTACTTTGTGCCATCCTAGAAATATGATCACTGTTTACATGGTAACATTAAAAGGCTAACTTTACTTTGCTAATATTTTATGCAAATATTTTCGCTAAATTCATACTTTTTCACTTGATAAAATCGGATTTGGTTACTTAGCGCCATCTTAGAAACTTGGTGCCATCCTAGAAATAAGCTCGCTGTTTATGAGTTTAAGTGGTAACGTTATTATTATGCTAACTTTACTCTGCTAATATTTTATGCTAATATTTGAGCCAATTTCACACTTTTTAACCTAATAATCCTGGATTTCGTTACTTTGTACCATCCTAGAAATATGCTTGCTGTTTAGTAGTTTACATGCTAACATTATCAATATGCTAACTTTACTCTGCTAATATTTGAGCTAATTTCATATTTTTGAACCTAGTAGTCCTGGATTTCGTTACTTTGTACCATCTTAGACATATGCTCGCTGTTTACATGGTAATACTAAAATGCTAACTTTACTCTGCTAATATTTTCGCTAATTTCATACTTTTTACCTTAATAAATTGGTTTTGGTTACTTAGCGCCATCCTAGAAATATGCTCGCTGTTTACTAGTTTACATGCTAACATTATCAATATGCTAACTTTACTCTGCTAATATTTGAGCTAATTTCATACTTTTTAACCTAATAATCCTGGATTATGTAACTTGGTGCCATCATAAAAATATGCTCCCGGTTTACATGGTAACATTAAAATGCTAACTTTACTCTGCTAATATTTTCGCTATTTTCATACTTTTTACCTTACTTAAAATTGGATTTGGTTACTTAGCGCCATCTTAGAAACTTGGGGCCAACCTAGAAATTTGCTCGCTGTTTACTAATTTACATGCTAACATTATCAATATGCTAACTTTACTCTGCTAATATTATATGCTAATATTTGAGCTAATTTCATACTTTTTAACCTAATAATCCTGGATTTTGTTACTTTGTGCCATCCTAGAAATATACTCGCTGTTTGCATGGTAACATTAAAATGCTAACTTTACTCTGCTAATATTTTCGCTAATTTCATACTTTTTACCTTAATAAAATTGGATTAGCGCCATTTTAGAAACTTGGTGGCATCCTAGAAATAAGATGACTAGATGTAAATTTCAGGCTGCACAAAAACCGAGGCCTACATAAATTGGTAAGAGAACTGGTACTTACTGTCTTAGAGGGAGAAACAGCACCCTCCGGTGGATGTTTGCCAATCAGGACAACTCCCCTCCCTCACAGGTCTTTAAGTTTGGCTCACAAGTGGTGCCAGCGTGCCGACTGGGTCCGCCCCAACATGTCCTCCTTCACGTCTCTGACCCGGGACTGCGGGACCCTCCTGGGCCTGGGCCTGGCCGAGTACTGGAAGCCCGGCGGCTGGTCTCTGCCCCGGACGTGGCGGGCCTTGTCCCTGGCTCTGTCCTCCGCGGGCTTGTACCTGGTCCACCGCCTGCCCACGCCCGTGCGACCGCCGGCGCTCTACTACTCGCTGGTCTTCGTCAAGTTCGCCCTGGTGCCTCAGGTGGTGATGGCGCTGGTGCCGGGTCTGCTGCACCTTGTGACGCGCAGGAAGAGAGACTAGTCGACCGGGGCTTCTACTTGAAACAGAATGTCTACCTCCAGAGTGGAAATGTCTTCTTTATTTTCATGGCGGGAAACGTTTTCAGAATAAAATGACAATAATGACATTGTTTGTGCTCCCCTCTATTTACGAAACTATGGAAGTACATGTTGGTATTGGTACCAAAATATTTGCATGGGGACAAGTTAGGGGGCGGTCTAGCCAGACAGCCTCAAGTTGCCTCAGCGCAAGCAACTTGAAGGTTCCAGGTTCGATCCCTGCTTCTGCCATTCTAGTCACTGCCGTTGTGTCCTTGGGCAAGACACTTTACCCACCTGCTCCCAGTGTTACTTACACATGTAACTTAGATATTGGGTTTCACTATGTAAAGCGCTTTGAGTCACTAGAGAAAAGCGCTATATAAAATATAATTCACTTCACTTGGATAACTCTAACACAGGGGTCACCAACACCAGGTCGCCCGTAAGGACCAGATGAGTCGCCCCCCGCCTGTTCTAAAAATAGCTCAAATAGCAGCACTTACCAGTGAGCTGCCTCTATTTTTTAAATTGTATTTATTTACTAGCAAGCTGGTCTCGTTTTGCTGGACATTTTTAATTCTAAGAGAGACAAAACTCAAATAGAATTTGAAAATCCAAGAAAATATTTTAAAGACTTGGTCTTCACTTGCTTAAATAAATTCATTTATTTTTTTACTTTGCTTCTTATAACTTTCAGAAAGACAATTTTAGAGAAAAAATACAACCTTAAAAATGATTTTAGAATTTTTAAACACATACCTTTTTATCTTTTAAATTCCTTCCTCTTCTTTCCTGACAATTTAAATCAATGTTAAGTACATTTTTTTTTTTATTGTAAAGAATAATAAATACATTTTAATTTAATTCTTCATTTTAGCTTCTGTTTTTTTGATGAAGAATATTTATGAAATATTTTTTCAAACTTATTATGATTAAAATAAAATAAAAATAGTTTGGCAAATCTAGAAAATCTTTAGAATCAAATTTAAATCTTATTTCAAAGTCTTTTGAATCTCTTTTAAAAAAAAAATTCTGGAAAATCTAGAAGAAATAATGATTTGTCTTTGTTAGAAATATAGCTTGGTCCAATTTGTTATATATTCTAACAAAGTGCAGATTGGATTTTAACCTATTTAAAACATGTCATCAAAATTCTAAAATTAATCTTAATCAGGAAAAATTACTAATGATGTTCCATAAATTCTTTTTTTAATTTTTTCAAAAGGATTCGAATTAGCTAGTTTTTCTCTTCTTTTTTTCGGTCGAATTTTGAATTTTAAAGAGTCGAAATTGAAGATAAACTATGTTACAAAATTTAATTTTCATTTTTTCCCTGTTTTCTCCTCTTTTAAACCGTTCAATTAAGTGTTTTTTCATCATTTATTGTCTGCAAAAAACCTTCCGTAAAAGGAAAAAAAAAAGTACAACGGAATGACAGACAGAAATACCCATTTTTCTCTCTCTCTCTCTAATATATATATATATAAAATTTCCTGATGATTGAGGGAACCACTCATGAAACAGTTCTGTAGAGATGAAGTAGTCTTGTGATTTTTCCCACACCTACATATATATATATATATATATATATATATATATATAGATAGATATATACATATATTTATCAAAAGCCTACTGAAAGCCACTACTAGCGACCACGCAGTCTGATAGTTTATATATCAATGATGAAATATTAACATTGCAACACATGCCAATACGGCCGCTTTAGTTTATTAAATTGCAATTTTAAATTTCCCGGGAGTTTCTTGTTGAAAAGGTCGCGGAATGATGACGCGTACGCGTGATGTCACGGACTGTAAGGAAATATTAGCGCTGCACCAAATACGGCTAAAAGTCGTCTCTGTTCATGGCATAATTCCACAGTATTTTGGACATCTGTGTTGCTGAATCTTTTGCAATTTGTTCATTTAATAATGGAGACGTCAAAGAAGAATGCTGTAGGTGGAAAGCGGTGGATTGCAGCTGCCTTTAGCACCGAGACCCAGCTGGTGTTTCTTTGTTTGTTGTAAAGCGAGAGCGGTCAAGCGAACATGTTTTCTCTACGTCAACCAGCATGTTTTTGGATGGGGAAATTGTGATGTATATCTTACCGGAGACATCAATGGATTATTCGTCGTCCTGCATCAGCTGTCATGTCAAAAAAGGCAGCTGTGAGCTTGGCTCCTCGGCTTCTCTCTGAGACACTTCGTGTTCACCGCAGCCATCCGACCTTGAGGTATCAATCAATCAATCAATCAATGTTTACTCATATAGCCCTAAATCACTAGTGTCTCAAAGGGCTGCACAAACCACTAGGACATCCTCGGTAGGCCCACATAAGGGCAAGGAAAGCTCACACCCAGTGGGACATTGGTGACAATAATGACCCAGTGGGACATCGGTGACAATGATGACTATGAGAACCTTAGAGAGGAGGAAAGCAATGGATGTCGAGCGGGTCTAACATGATACTGTGAAAGTTCAATCCACAATGGATACAACACAGTTGCGAGAGTCCAGTCCAAAGAGGATCCAAGACACAGCAGCGAGAGTCCCGTTCACAGCGGAGCCAGCAGGAAACCATCCCAAGCGGAGGCGGACCAGCAGCGCAGAGATGTCCCCAGCCGATACACAGGCGAGCAGTACATGGCCACCGGATCGGACCGGACCCCCTCCACAAAGGAGAGTGGGACATAGAAGAAAAAGAAAAGAAACGGCAGATCAACTGGTCTAAAAAGGGAGTCTATTTAAAGGCTAGAGTATACAAATGAGTTTTAAGGTGAGACTTAAATGCTTCTACTGAGGTGGCATCGCAAACTGTTACCGGGAGGGCATTCCAGAGTACTGGAGCCCGAACGGAAAACGCTCTATAGCCCGCAGACTTTTTTTGGGCTTTGGGAATCACTAATAAGCCGGAGTCCTTTGAACGCAGATTTCTTGCCGGGACATATGGTACAATACAATCGGCAAGATAGGATGGAGCTAGACCGTGTAGTATTTTATACGTAAGTAGTAAAACCTTAAAGTCACATCTTAAGTGCACAGGAAGCCAGTGCAGGTGAGCCAGTACAGGCGTAATGTGATCAAACTTTCTTGTTCTTGTCAAAAGTCTAGCAGCCGCATTTTGTACCAACTGTAATCTTTTAATGCTAGACATGGGGAGATACGAAAATAATACGTTACAGTAGTCGAGGCGAGACGTAACAAATGCATGGATAATGATCTCAGCGTCTTTAGTGGACAGAATGGAGCGAATTTTAGCGATGTTACGGAGATGAAAGAAGGCCGTTTTAGTAACGCTTTTAATGTGTGCCTCAAAGGAGAGAGTTGGGTGGAAGATAATACCCAGATTCTTTACCGAGTCACCTTGTTTTATTATTTGGTTGTCAAATGTTAGAGTTGTATTATTAAATAGAGGTCGGTGTCTAGCAGGACCGATAATCAGCATTTCCGTTTTTTTGGCGTTGAGTTGCAAAAAGTTAGCGGACATCCATTGTTTAATTTCATTAAGACACGCCTCCAGCTGACTACAATCCGGCGTGTTGGTCAGCTTTAGGGGCATGTAGAGTTGGGTGTCATCAGCATAACAGTGAAAGCTAACACCGTATTTGCGTATGATGTCACCTAGCGGCAGCATGTAGATGCTGAAGAGTGCAGGGCCAAGGACCGAACCCTGGGGAACTCCACACGTTACCTTAACGTAGTCCGAGGTCACATTGTTATGGGAGACACACTGCATCCTATCAGTAAGATAAGAGTTAAACCAAGACAGGGCTAAGTCTGACATACCAATTCGTGTTTTGATACATTCTAATAAAATATTATGATCGACGGTATCGAAATCAGCGCTAAGATGGAGGAGCAGCAACATAGATGACGCATCAGAATCCATCGTTAGCAATAGATCATTAGTCATTTTTGCGAGGGCTGTCTCCGTGGAGTGATTTGCCCTGAAACCGGATTGAAAGGTTTCACATAGATTGTTAGACGCTAAGTGTTCATTTAACTGCTCCGCAACAATTTTTTCAAGGATTTTTGAAATAAAGGGAAGGTGAGACACCGGTCGGTAATTTACCATGAGGTCAGGATCGAGGTTAGGTCTTTTAAGAAGAGGATGAATAACCGCTTTTTTGAATGCTAGGGGAACAGTGCCCGAGGAAAGTGATAAGTTTATAATATTTAGCACTGATGGACCTAATAATACAAAGAGCTCCTTGATCAGTTTCCCAGGAAGAGGGTCAAGTAAACATGTTGTCTGTTTTATTCCATTTACACGTTGTAACAATTCCTCTAATGTTATTTCCTCAAAACGAGAGAAACTATTTTGGAGGGCAGTATCCACCGTATATACAATCGTGTCAGTGTTAACAGAACCCCGTTGTAGCTGGGACGCATTGTCTTTAATCTCCTTTCTAATGACTTCAATTTTCTTACTAAAGAATTGCATAAAGTCATCAGCTGAGTGGGTGGAGCTACTGGAAGGAGTCCCTTGTTGGGTTAGCGATGCTAAACAAAAATTTAGGATCGTTTTTATTACGGTGGATGAGATTTGAGTAATATTTAGCTTTAGCTAAGGTAAGCATGCGTTTATAAGTTATTAAACCATCACTCCATGCTTGATGGTGCACCTCAAGTTTAGTCGTGCGCCATTTGCGTTCCAGCTTTCTACATAATAATTTCTGAGCTCTAGTTTCTTCTGTAAACCACGGGGTGCGCTTTTTTGGAGCCTTTTTTAACTTTAGCGGTGCTATGTTATCAATGGTTTCGTGCAGGGCGTCATTAAAGTTGTTAGTGAGGTTATCAATAGAGCCCACATACTTTGGGAATGGTGCCATTACCGAGGGCAGTAGGTCAGCAAGAGTTGTCGTTGTGGCCGTATTAATGTTGCGGCTGCTATAGCAGTTATTATTATTATTAGTTTGACGAACATGCGTCTGAACCTCGAATTTTATAAGGTAATGATCGGACAATACTTTAGTATACGGGAGTATCGTAACTTTGGAAACGGTGATACCCCTGACAAGCACTAGGTCTATCGTATTACCGTTGCGATGCGTGGGTTCATTTATTATTTGTGTGAGACCACAGCTATCAATTACAGTCTGGAGCGCTACGCACGGTGGGTCCGATGGGGTATTCATATGGATATTAAAGTCCCCCATTATGATTATATTATCGGCGTGTCACTAGATCAGCAACGAACTCTGAGAATTCATTGATAAAGTCCGAATAGGGCCCTGGGGGGCGGTAGATAACAGCCAGGTGTAGAGGCAGCGGTGTGACAGACCTCATAGTAAGCACCTCAAACGATTTATATTTATCATTTATGTTAGGACTAAGGTTAAAGTTTTCGTTGTATATTAGTGCAACCCCCCCACCCCTTTTGAGCGGACGGGCAATATGCGCATGTGTAAAGTTAGGAGGACATGCCTCATTTAGCGCAAAAAAGTCGTTTGGTTTAAGCCAGGTTTCGCTGAGACCGATGACGTTAAGATTGTTGTCTCTGATGATATCATTAACTAACAACGTTTTAGGAGACAATGATCTTATGTTTAAAAAACCTATATTATAGGTAGTGGGCTGTTTTAGGGAGTTTTTGATCAAATTATCCGTAGTAGCAATATTAATAATGTTGTGTTTATTATGCCCAGTGCATTTAGTATAATTACGACCATATCTAGGAATTGATATGACAGGAATTTTCCGATTGTTTGTTTGTTGCTTTGATAAACTGCACGCATCATAGTTAGCCACCTCAGTAACGGGGATTTTCCGATTGTTTGTTTGTTGCTTTGATAAACTGCACACATCATGGTTAGCCACCTCAGTAACGGGGATTTTCCGATTGTTTGTTTGTTGCTTTGATAAACTGCACGCATCATGGTTAGCCACCTCAGTAACGGGGATTTTCCGATTGTTTGTTTGTTGCTTTGATAAACTGCACGCATCATAGTTAGCCACCTCAGTAAAACACATGTCCAACTCTGAAACACTCAAAGCAGAAAAAACGTGTTCTAATTTAACTGACTCCTTACCCAGACCAGTAGTCTCGCATTTTCCATCTAAATCCGTCTTCGGGATGGAGGGAAGTGGTGTTCTGTGGGGATTAGCCTTCTGCTTTGTTTTTAGCCCCGCTCGGCATCCGCGTTTCCGATCACACCGCTGGCGTCTGCTCCGTAGACGGCCCCCGCTGCTACTAGACTCCCCTGCTTCACAGGCTGCTGGATGTAGCCGCCGACGTATTTCCATGCTAGTTAGCATGTTTAGCACGCACGCGTCTATCAGTCCAAAACGGCCCGATATGTCCACATCCAGAAGTGTCTGGCGGTCGTACGTGATCACGGAGTGACCACGATGTGAGCCAGCCATAAGGTTTGTGGAATTGTCCGGTATTTCTGCCAAATGTTCCATCTTTAGCAAAAGCCCCTCGAGAGCGCAGCCCGTGACTTTACAATCTTTAAAATCTCACTAAAACACTATTAAAACAATAAGCAGATAAGGGATCTCCCAGAATTATCGTAGTAAATGTGTCTGAAAACATCCGAATCGCCCACAATGCAATTTTTTTTTTCTAGTCCTTTGCCATTAATATCCTCAGCCCCAAATCTTTCATCCTCGCTCAAATTAATGGGGAAATTGTCGTTTTCTCGGTCCGAATTGCTCGTTTTGTTGGAGGCTCCCATAATAAACAACGTGAGGACGCGAGGAGCCCTCACACGGGTGACTTCATCGTCTGCTACTTCCGGTACGGGCAAGGCTTTTTTTATTAGCGACCAAAAGTTGCAAACTTTATCGTCGATGTTCTCTACTCAGCAAAAATATGGCAATATCGCGAAATGATCAAGTATGACACACAGAATGGACCTGCTATCCCTGTTTAAATAAGAACATCTCATTTCAGTAGGCCTTTAAAGGTAAATTGAGCAAATTGGCTATTTCGGGCAATGTATTTTAGTGTGTATCAAACTGGTAGCCCTTGGCATTAATCAGTACCCAAGAAGTAGCTCTTGCTTTCAAAAAGGTTGCTGACCCCTGGTCTAACATAATCAATTCTATGCAATAGAACAGGGGTCAGGAACATTTTTGGCTGAGAGAGCCATACAAGCCAAATATTTTTAAAAGTATTTCCGTGAGAGCCATATCATTTATTTTTTTTAACACTGATTACAACTTTATGCGTGCATTTTTAAGAGAGACCAACATTTTTAGAGCGTAATAAGTATCTTATTCTTTTTAATAACATTGTTATTCTGAGGCTAGCCAACAATAAATAAAACCCTTTTTTTTAACATTAATGTGACTTCTTGAACAGGTGCGGTAGAAACCGGATGGATGGATGAGAATGCATGGGAATGTTTTATATTTTGAACGTTATTTTTGACACTGTGATTACCAGCGGAATTATTCAATACTTATCGTGTTAAGCAATGTCAGCTAAGATTTATCTGAGAGCCAGATGCAGTCATCAAAAGAGCCACATCTTGCTCTAGGCCAGGGGTCGGGAACCTTTTTGGCTGAGAGAGCCATATAAGATAAATATTTTAAAAAGTATTTCCGTGAGAGCCATATATATATATTTTTAACACTGAATACAACTATATGCGTGCATTTTTAAGTAAGACCAACATTTTTAGAGTATAATAAGTCTCTTATTCTTTTTAATAACATTGTTATTCTGAGGCTAGCCAAAAATAAATAGAATACTTCTTACCATTAATGTGACTTCTTGAACAGGTGCGGTAGAAACCGGATGGATGGATGAAAATGCATGAGAATGTTTTATATTTTGAACGTTATTTTTGATACCGTGATTACCAGCGGATTTATTCATTACTTATCGTGTTAAGCAACGTCAGCTAAGATTTATCCGAGAGCCAGATGCAGTCATCAAAAGAGCCTCATCTGGCTCTAGAGCCATAGGTTTCCGACCCCTGCAATAGAAAGTACTACAAACAACTGCAGTAGTTTTACGAAATAGTAATAAAAAGGTGAATATTTACCTTGGAGAGTGGACTTCTGCAGTATCTCCTAAAAGCTTCTCCATATTTTCATGGATAAATGTTCCTTTTACGGGGCTCGGATGACGTCATGCTCTCCTTCAGCTGCTCCACTGAGTTAGCTAACTACACGACGTAGTCCTCTTTTTTGTTTAATTCGTTGATTCAATGAATATCGTCTACTTCTTTTATCCTCGGCGTTGTCCTTCATGCTCACTTTCTTCCCTCCAATGTTTGAGGAAACACAAATACGTCCATCTATGGCTACAAGCTAATGCTAGCGGGTGAGACCGGATGTTGTGGTTGGTGTGTGTGAGGTTCACTGGGACTGTGACGGCGCCACCTGGCGGTGGGGAGGCTCATCACCACAACTTCTGCCTGGAACCTAAAAGGCCTACTGAAAGCCACTACTAGCAGTCTGATAGTTTATATATCAATGATGAAATATTAACATTGCAACACATGCCAATACGGCTGCTTTATTTTATTAAATTGCAATTTTAAATTTCCCGGGAGTTTCTTGTTGAAAACGTCGCGGTATGATGACGCTTATGTTGACGCGTGCTTATGACGTAACTGGTTGGAGCGGACATATTAGCCCAGCACCACTCACGGCTAAAAGTCGTCTCTTTTCATCGCATAATTACACAGTATTTTGGACATCTGTGTTGCTGAATCTTTTGCAATATGTCCAATGAATAATAGAGACGTCAAAGAAGAATGCTGTCGGTGAAAAGCGCTGCCTTTAGCAACCGAAACACAGCCGGTATTTCTTTGTTTGTTGTGAAGCTTTGTGGGGCGGCGTGGCGTAGTGGGTAGAGCGGCCGTGCCAGAAACCTGAGGGTTGCAGGTTCGCTTCCCCACCTATAAACATCCAAATCGCTGCCGTTGTGTCCTTGGGCAGGATACTTCACCCTTTGCCCCCGGTGCCGTTCACACTGGTGAATGAATGATGAATGAATGAATGGCGCAAACTGGAAGCCACACTTACGTCAGTCTACCCCAGGGCAGCTGTGGCTACAGATGTAGCTTACCACCACCAGGTGTGAATGAATGATGGGTTCCCACTTCACTGTGGGCGCTTTGAGTATCTAACAATAGAAAAGCGCGATATAAATGTAATCCATTATTATTATTATTATTATTATTATAACACAGAGCGAACATGTTTCTCTACCACATGTCAACCAATCGTGATATTAAGTCGGCTCTTACCGGAGACTTGAGTGGATTACGCGACCTCCTCCTGCAACTCAAAAAGGCAGCTGTGATCTTGGCTCCTCCATTGGCTTCTCTCAGAGACACTGGCGTTCGCCGCAGCCCTCCGACTTTCAGGTATGACTTTATAATGTCACTAAAACACTATTAACACAATAAGCAGATAAGGGTTTTTCCAGAATTATCCTAGTAGATGTGTCCAATAACATCTGAATCGCTCCCACTGCCGCCGCATGGAGTCGTCGCCTTTTCTTTTTTTTTTTAAGTGCTTCACTCTAACTTTCCTCATCGACAAATCTTTCATCCTCGTTCAAATTAATAGGGAAATCGTCGCTTTCTCGGTCCGAATCGCTCTTGGTGCTGGTGGCCATGATTGTAAACAATGTTCAGATGTGAGGAGCTCCACAACCCGTGACATCACGCGCACATCGTCTGCTATAAGTCTTGTGTTCCTCGGCTGTAATACACCTTCTCACCACTTGTGGCAGCAACAACAACATCAGACAGTAGAACGTGTGACACCATTCGTTTTTTTAAATGTTTTTATTTTTTAAAAATGGCTTTGATGAGAAAGTCAAAGAGGGTTTTTTAATCACTTATGTTGGAATTCTTACTAATATTGATACTGTGGTTGATATTATTTTTGTTTGACTACTTTTGGATTGTTTGTGTGTCGTGTTTCATTTACTCTGTTGATTGCTATTCTGGATGTTTGGTTTTGGAATTGTATTATTATTTTATTGTGTAGTATTATTTTGTTAAACGGATGGATGGATGGTTTAATATTAATTTAAAAAAAAAAAGACAAAAGGACATCTATCGCTAAAGTCATAGCAAAGTCTCTTTAGCGCAAACATTATGAATAAAATGGTGAAGCTGTATTTTAATTCACAAATTAAATAAAGAAAAAAAAGTTCTTTTAGCACAAAAATTATGAATAAAGTGGTGAAGCTGTATTTCAATTCACGATTTAAAAAAAAAGAGTTTCTTTAGCACAAAAAATTTGAATAAAGTGGTGAAGCTGAATTTCAATTCACGATTTAAAATTGTTTTTAAAAAAAGTTTCTGGAGCGCAAATTTTATTAATAAAATGGTGAAGCTGTATTTTAATTCACAATTTAAATTTAATAAAAAAAAGTTTTTTAGCACAAAAATTATTAATGAAGTGGTGAAGCTGTATTTTAATTCACGATTTAAAAAAATATATATTTAGCACAAAAATTATGAATAAAGTGGTGAAGGTGTGTTTCAATTCCCAATTTAATTTTTTTTAAAAGTTTCTAGCGCAAAAATTACGGATGAAGTGGTGAAGCTGAATTTCAATTTACGATTAAAAAAAAAAGTTTATGAATAAAGTGGTGAAGCTGTATTTCAATACATGATTTAAATTGAAAAAAAAGTTTCTTTAGCACAAAAATGATGAATAAAGTGGTGAAGCTGTATTTTAATTCACAATTTAAATTTAATTAAAAAAAAGTTTTTTTCAGCACAAAAATTATTAATGAAGTGGTGAAGCTGTATTTCAATTCACGGTTAAAAAAAAATTCTTTAGCACAAAAAATATGAATAAAGTGGTGAAGCTGCATTTCAATTCACAATTCAAATTTTATTTTTTAAAGTTTCTTTAGCGCAAACATTATTAAAGTGGTGAAGCTGTATTTCAAGTCAAGATTTTTTTTGTAAGTTTCTTTAGCAGAAAAAATATGAATCAAGTGGTGAAGCTGTATTTCAATTCACGATTTCCATTCAAAAAAGTTTCTTTAGCACAAAAATTATGAATAAAGTGGTGAAGCTGTATTTCAATACATGATTTAAATTGAAAAAAAAAGTTTCTTTAGCACAAAAATGATGAATGAAGTGAAGTTGTATTTCAATCCACGATATAAAATTTTTTTTTTTTCTCTAGCACAAAAATTATGAATAAAGTGGTCAAGCTGAATTTCAATTCACGATTTAAATGAAAAAAAAAGTTTATTTAGCACAAATATTATGAATAAAGTGGTGAAGCTGTATTTTTATTCACGATTAAAAAAAAAAAAGTTTCTTTAGCGCAAATTTTATTAATAAAACGGTGAAGTTGCATTTTAATTCATGATTTAAATTTAATAAAAAAAAGTTATTTTAGCACAAAAATTATGAATGAAGTGGTGAAGCTGTATTTCAATTCACGATTTAAATAAAAAAACAAAAACAATTTTATTCAGCACAAACACTATGAATAAAGTGGTGAAGCTATATTTCAATTCATGATTTACATCTTTTTTAAAGTTTCATTAGCACAAAAATTATGAATAAAGTGGTGAAGCTTTATTTCAATTCACAATTTAAATTAAATAAAAAAAGTTTCTTTAGCACACAAATTATGAATAAAGTGGTTAAGCTGTATTCTAATTCACGATTTAAAAAAGTTTCTTTAGCGCAAACATTATGAATAAAGTGGTGAAGCTTTATTTCAATTCACAATTTAAATTAAATAAAAAAAGTTTCTTTAGCACACAAATTATGAATAAAGTGGTTAAGCTGTATTCTAATTCACGATTTAAAAAAGTTTCTTTAGCGCAAACATTATGAATAAAGTGGTGAAGCTTTATTTCAATTCACAATTTAAATTAAAAAAAGTTTCTTTAGCACAAAAAATATGAATAAAGTGGTGAAGCCGTATTTCAATCCATGCATTAAAAAATAACAATAAAATAGTTTCTTTAGCACAAAAATTATGAATAAAGTAGTGAAGCTAAATTTCAATTCACGATTTAAATGAAAAAATAAGTTTATTTAGCGCAAAAATTATGAATCAAGAGGTGAAACTATTTCAATTCACGATTTACATTAAATTAAAAAAATGTTTCTTTGGCACAAATATTATTTATAAAGTGGTGACGCTGTATTTCAACTCACGATTTAAATAAAAAAAAAGTTTCTTTAGCGCAAAAATTATAAATCAAGTAGTGAAGCTGTATTTCAACTCACGATTTAAATTAAAAAAACGTTAATTAATTTATTTTTTTAGGGGTTAAATTTTAGTGTTAAAAATCCCTGACTTAAAGCATAAAAAAGTAATTAGAAGTTTATTATAATATTTATTAATATTATTATTTATATTGTACATATACTGTTTAATTAATCAGCTTAATTAATTTATTTTTTTAGTGGGTTAACTTTTACTGTTAGGTCAAAAAGGTTAAACATCCCTGACTTAAAAGCATAAAAAAGTAGCCACCGTATTCAAATTAGAAGTTTATTATAATATTTATTAATATTATTAGTTATATTATACAAATATTTTTTAATTAATCCGCTTAATTAATTAATTCATGTAGGGGGTTACATTTTAGTGTTAGGTCAAAAAGATTAAAAATTCCTGAGTTAAAGCATAAAAAAATAGCCGCTGTATTGAAATTAGTACTTTAATAATTAATTATTGTAATATATATTAAAATTGTTATTTATTTTAAACATACATTGTTTGATTAATCAGCTTAATGAATGCATTTATCTAGGGGGTTACATTTTAGTGTTAGGTCAAAAAGATTAAAAATCCCTGAATTAAAGCATTAAAAACAGCTTCTCTTATTCAAATTAGAAGTTTCTTATAATATTTATTAATAGTATTATTTATATTATACATACATTGTGTATTAATCAGCTTATTAATTAATTGATTTAGTAGGTAACATTTTAGTGTTAGGTCAAAAAGTTAAAAAATCCCTGATTTAAAGCATAAAAAAATAGCCGCTGTATTCAAATTAGAAGTTTAATAATTAATTATTATAGTATTTAATCCATCCATCCATTTTCTACCGCTTGGGGTCGCTGGTGCCTATCTCAGCTACAATCAGGCGGGAGGCGGCGTACACCCTGGACAAGCCGCCAACTCGTCGCAGGTATTTACTAATATTATTTATTATTTTAAACATATATTGTTTAAATAATGAGCGTAATTAATGCATGTATTTAGGGGCTTACATTTTAGTGTCGGGTCTTTTGAGTATTTTGTCAAAAAACAATTCTACATCCTGTGTCGTGAAAAAGGGAAAACATTTCAATTGATTATATTTCATTGCTCAAAATGTCTTAAAGTAGAACGCTTTCAAAAAAAAAAAGCCCAAACATGTCCATTTTCAGTTGGTAACCATTTATAAATAATATCCCCCCCTAGATACATTTGTACTGTACATCTTACAATCAGCAGGAGATAAAAACACATTCTCTTCAACTTTTCTCTTCTTTTAATAGTTATTTCATTTTTATTATTATTATTATTTTTAGATTTTTTTCCCCCCTCGCAGCGATTTGAAAGCTCACGTGTAAAGACAAGAGGACTCTGCTGAGCAAGAAAACACCGGAAGGAGAGGATTCACAGCAGGGGTGCCCACACTTTTTAGCAGGCCAGCTACTTTTTTAATGACCGAGTCCAGGTGATCTACCACACACACACACACACACACACACACACACACACACACACACAAACACACACACACACACACACACACACACACACACACACACACACACACACACACACACACACACACACACACACACACACACACACACACACACACACGCAAGTCAAAATTTGACAAGAAAAACTGAAAATGTGTGGAATATTATGATAAAAGTTGGAATTTTACTGAATAACTGTCGCAATTTTACAAGAAAAAGCTTCAACTTTGGCAGTTTTTTGAAAGGAGTCATAAATGTACCCTAAAAAAGTCACAATTTTATGAGAAAACTTGAAAATTTTGGCAACATTACAATAATAATCTGAATTTTACTTGGCAAAATTATGACAAAAGTCATCATTTTATTCCAAAAATGTCACCGTCTTACTAGAACAACCAAACAATTGGCAACATTTTATATGACAAATGTCACAAATTTGCAATAAAAAGTAATAATTTTACAACAAAAGTTATAATTTTCTGAAAAGATATTGCAATATTACAGAAACAGAAAGAATATGAGAAATTGTTCCCAATTTTATAAAAAAAAAAAGTTGATACATTTTGAGAAAAATAATGCTTTTTTCTTTTTATATACATACTATGTAAATGTGAAAAATGAGGTGGAATTTTGCATGAAAAAGGTCACAATTTCACAAGAAAAAATGTTGGCGGTATTATAATGAAAGTCGTCATTTTACTCAACGCAAGTCAAAATTTGACAAGAAAAACTGAAAATGTGTGGAATGTTATGATAAAAGTTGGAATTTTACTGAATAATTGTCGCAATTTTACAAGAAAAAGCTTAAACTTTGGCAGTTTTTTGAAAGGAGTCGCAATTGTACCATAAAAAAGTCACCATTTTATGAGAAAACTTTAAAATTTTGGCAACATTACAATAATAATCTGAATTTTACTTGGCAAAATGATGACAAAAGTCATCATTTTACTCAAAAAATGTCACCGTTTTACTAGAACAACCAAACAATTGGCAACATTTTATACGACAAATGTCACTAATTTGCAATAAAAGTTAATAATTTTACAACAAAAAAGTTATAATTTTCTGAAAAAATATTGCAATATTACAGAAACAGAAAGAATATGAGAAATTGTTCCCAATTTTATAAAAAGAAAAAGTTGACACATTTTGAGAAAAATAATGCTTTTTTCTTTTTATATACAGACTATGTAAATGTGAAAAATGAGTTGGAATTTTGCAAGAAAAAGGTCACAATTTCACAAGAAAAAATGTTGGCGGTATTATAATGAAAGTCGTCATTTTACTTAACGCAAGTCAAAATTTGACAAGAAAAACTGAAAATGTGTGGAATGTTATGATAAAAGTTGAAATTTTACCGAATAACTGTCGCAATTTTACAAGAAAAAGCTTAAACTTTGGCAGTTTTTTGAAAGGAGTCGTAATTGTACCCTAAAAAAGTCACAATTTTATGAGAAAACTTGAACATTTTGGCAACATTACAATAATAATCAGAATTTTACTCGGCAAAATTATGACAAAAGTCATCATTTTACTCAAAAAATGTCACCGTTTTACTAGAACAACCAAACAATTGGCAGAATTTTATATGACAAATGTCACTAATTTGCAATAAAAAGTAATAATTTTACAACAAAAAAGTTATAATTTTATGAAAAAATATTGCCATAATACAGAAACAGAAAGAATATGAGAAAATGTTCCCAATTTTATTAAAAAAAAAAGTTGACACATTTTGAGAAAAATAATGCTTTTTTCTTTTTATATACATACTATGTAAATGTGAAAAATGAGGTGGAATTTTGCATGAAAAAGGTCACAATTTCACAAGAAAAAATGTTGGCAATATTATAATGAAAGTCGTCATTTTACTCAACACAAGTCAAAATTTGACAAGAAAAACTGAAAATGTGTGCAATATTATGATAAAAGTTGGAATTTTACCGAATAACTGTCACAATTTTACAAGAAAAAGCTTAAACTTTGGCAGTTTTTTGAAAGAGTCGCAATTGTACCATAAAAAAGTCACAATTTTATGAGAAAACTTTAAAATTTTGGCAACATTACAATAATAATCTGAATTTTACTTGGCAAAATGATGACAAGTCATCATTTTACTCAAAAAATGTCACCGTCTTACTAGAACAACCAAACAATTGGCAACATTTTATATGACAAATGTCAATAATTTGCAATAAAAGTTAATAATTTTACAACAAAAAAGTTATAATTTTATGAAAAATATTGCAATATTACAGAAACAGAAAGAATATGAGAAATTGTTCCCAATTTTATAAAAAGAAAAAGTTGACACATTTTGAGAAAAATAATGCTTTTTTCTTTTTATATACATACTATGTAAATGTGAAAAATTAGTTGGAATTTTGCATGAAAAAGGTCACAATTTCACAAGAAAAAATGTTGGCGGTATTATAATGAAAGTCGTCATTTTACTCAACGCAAGTCAAAATTTGACAAGAAAAACTGAAAATGTGTGGAATGTTATGATAAAAGTTGGAATTTTACAGAATAACTGTCGCAATTCTACAAGAAAAAGCTTAAACTTTGGCAGTTTTTTGAAAGGAGTCGTAATTGTACCCTAAAAAAGTCACAATTTTATGAGAAAACTTGAACATTTTGGCAACATTACAATAATAATCAGAATTTTACTCGGCAAAATTATGACAAAAGTCATCATTTTACTCAAAAAATGTCACCGTTTTACTAGAACAACCAAACAAATGGCAGAATTGTATATGACAAATGTCACTAATTTGCAATAAAAAGTAATAATTTTACAACAAAAAAGTTATAATTTTATGAAAAAATATTGCAATATTACAGAAACAGAAAGAATATGAGAAATTGTTCCCAATTTTATAAAAAGAAAAAGTTGACACATTTTGAGAAAAATAATGCTTTTTTCTTTTTATATACATACTATGTAAATGTGAAAAATGAGTTGGAATTTTGCATGAAAAAGGTCACAATTTCACAAGAAAAAATGTTGGCGGTATTATAATGAAAGTCGTCATTTTACTCAACGCAAGTCAAAATTTGACAAGAAAAACTGAAAATGTGTGGAATATTATGATAAAAGTTGGAATTTTACCGAATAACTGTCGCAATTTTACAAGAAAAAGCTTAAACTTTGGCAGTTTTTTGAAAGGAGTCGTAATTGTACCCTAAAAAAGTCACAATTTCATGAGAAAATTTTAAAATTTTGGCAACATTACAATAATAATCTGAATTTTACTTGGCAAAATAATGACAAAAGTCATCATTTTACTCAAAAAATGTCACCGTTTTACTAGAACAACCAAACAATTGGCAACATTTTATATGACAAATGTCACTAATTTGCAATAAAAGTTAATAATTTTACAACAAAAAAGTTATAATTTTATGAAAAAATATTGCAATATTACAGAAACAGAAAGAATATGAGAAATTGTTCCCAATTTTATAAAAAGAAAAAGTTGACACATTTTGAGAAAAATAATGCTTTTTTCTTTTTATATACAGACTATACAAATGTGAAAAATGAGTTGGAATTTTGCATAAAAAAGGTCACAATTTCACAAGAAAAAATGTTGGCGGTATTATAATGAAAGTCGTCATTTTACTCAACGCAAGTCAAAATTTGACAAGAAAAACTGAAAATGTGTGGAATATTATGATAAAAGTTGGAATTTTACCGAATAACTGTCGCAATTTTACAAGAAAAAGCTTAAACTTTGGCAGTTTTTTGAAAGGAGTCGTAATTGTACCCTAAAAAAGTCACAATTTCATGAGAAAATTTTAAAATTTTGGCAACATTACAATAATAATCTGAATTTTACTTGGCAAAATAATGACAAAAGTCATCATTTTACTCAAAAAATGTCACCGTTTTACTTGAACAACCAAACAATTGGCAACATTTTATATGACAAATGTCACTAATTTGCAATAAAAAGTAATAATTTTACAACAAAAAAATTATAATTTTATGAAAAAATATTGCAATATTACAGAAACAGAACGAATATGAGAAATTGTTCCCAATTTTATAAAAAAAAAAAAAATAAGAAGTCAACACATTGCGAGAAAAAGAACGCTTTTTTCTTTTTTGTAATTGTTTTTTAATCTTCATTATTTATTCCAAGTTATTACAGTATGTCCCCACATACATATTTGTTTATTTTTATTTTATTATTTTTGCCAAAGAGGGCGCATTTGAATTTCTTACACACACTTGTTATTTCATATGTTGACCAGAGGGGGAGCACTTTTAAAAGCGACACACCGTCAATCTAATTATTTATAATGACTATGTATTTATTTAAGAAAGATGTTAAAGGTGTTTCATGAAAATAAACTCATGTTTGAACACATATAGATTTCTTCCTTTCATGAAGACAAGAATAAAAGTTGTGATTGTGATGACTTGCATTGATGGGAATCAGACAGAAGTGATGAGAACCTCCACATTTTCACATGGAGGAGAAAAAAAAAAGTCCTCCTTTCTGTCCAACAGCACATGAAAGTTTGTCCGTACTTCTTTTGATGCATTTTACAAGAAAAACATTGGCGGCAAACTCCCTAGACCAAGGGTGTCAAACTCAAACACAGAGTGGGCCAAAATGTAAAACTGAACGAAGCCGCGGGCCGAGAGGTTGAAGAAATTAATCCTTTAATAGGGACCCAAACAAGTTTTGCATTGAAAATTGACCAAGCAAGGCTTATATAACTTTATAGTGACATGCAAAATCCAGTTTTAAATAATAATTAAAGCTGCAAGCAGCGTTGGTCGGGTCCGCCTTTGGCCGCTGGCCTGGTCTAAGTCAGACCTACATAGAGGTCTTTGTTTCATGTCTCTACGACATTCCTAACAGAAGTTACAAGCAGTTTTGTCTGGGTTTTTCCTAGGGGGCGCTGGAGCGCAATTTTGACTTTTGGGGTTTGGTTTTTTATTAGATAGCAATTTTCGCCAGTCCTGATTTGTGTGTAACATTTGGTGAGTTTTGAAGCATGTTAAGAGGGTCAAATTACAGATCAGTGTTTCTGGATGTTGTTGATAAATGGCTTTCGCTTTGCATAGTAGAGCTTTAACTTACACTTTGAAGCATTTTTAAGGGGGTCAAATTACAGCTCAAAGAGGCAAAAATGACATTTTTTTAGGAAACTTAGTGCAGGGGTTCTTTGAAGGTGCGTAAAATCAAAACCGGAGCAGTAATCAAAACTTTGTTGGATAATTTAATCAAAAGGGTTCAATCTCTCTCCTGTGCGAGTTTGAAGCTGAAACGACAAACGCACTGGGAGGAATTTACGTTTGAAAAAGGTAACAGGTTTTTACAAAACTTTTATTTTGAAGGGGTAATTTTTAACTTCCTGTGATTTTTGCCGAAGGATGTCAATTATCTAATGTAGGTCTAAGTGAGACCTACATAGAAGTTTTTGTTTCATGTCTTTCCGGCATTCCTACCGAAGTTACAAGCAGTTTTGTCTGTGTTTTCTTCCTAGAGCAGTTTTTGCTGTGTTTTATTCAAAAATTGCAATAGAGCGCAATTTTGAGTTTTGGGGTTTGGTTTTTTTCACTAGATTGCAATTTCTGCCAGTCCTGATGTGTGTGCCAAGTTTGGTGAGTTTTGAAGCATTTAAGGGGGTCAAATTTCAGCTCAAAGAGGCAAAAATAGCATTTTTTGCGAAAATTTTGTTTTGAAGGGGTTTTTGCCAACTTCCTGTTGATTTTAGGTATAGAAGTTTCAATGGGGAATCTAGGTCTAAGTCAGTCCTACATGAAGGTTTTTGTTTCATGTCTCTACGACATTCCTAACGGAAGTTACAAGCAGTCTGTTTTTCTTTCCGTCCTAGGGGGCGCTAGCGCGCAATTTTGATTTTTCTGGTTTGGCTGCCTAATATATAATAATTCTTGTTTGCTGTGGGTTCACAGTGTGGCGTATATTTTGGTGGTAGCGGGGGTGTATATTGTAGCATCCCGGAAGAGTGAGTGATGCAAGGGGTTCTGGGTATTTGTTCGGTTGTGTTTATGTTGTGTTACGGTGCGGATGTTCTCCCGAAATGTGTTTGTCATTCTTGTTCGCTGTGGGTTCGCAGTGTGGCGTATATTTTGGTGGTAGCGGGGGTGTATATTATAGCGTCCCGGAAGAGTGAGTGATGCAAGGGGTTCTGGGTATTTGTTCGGTTGTGTTTATGTTGTGTTACGGTGCGGATGTTCTCCCGAAATGTGTTTGTCATTCTTGTTCGCTGTGGGTTCGCAGTGTGGCGTATATTTTGGTGGTAGCGGGGGTGTATATTGTAGCGTCCCGGAAGAGTGAGTGATGCAAGGGGTTCTGGGTATTTGTTCGGTTGTGTTTATGTTGTGTTGTACTGCTATTCACTAACCCCGACCCTGTATTCTGCAAATTACATTAATAATAGGGATGCACCGAAATGAAAATTTGTGGCCTAAGCCGAATAAAATTTAAACGCTTGGCCGAATACCGAATAATGAATGCAGTTTTTCACAATTTTTTTTTATATTGCATAGATAGCCTAGAATAAATATTTAGATATGCTTTTCAAATAAAGTAATTTTTTTATTGAATATTGACTTTTTTTTAAATAATCCAGTAGCCTTTGCTTTTCAAAAAAAGCACAAAGTTTCAGGCCTTCAAACAAAACATGCATTCCCCCCAAAAATAAAGTGCATTAAAGTGGATAAACCAACAACAAATGAATTATTGTCCTTTTGGCAAAAGTCTGCTTAGCCACAGTAGATATGCTAATAATGTAAACAGAAGGCTCAAGTAAATCTCAATTAAGTGTGTGCTTGTAACCTCATACACTTATACAGGTACACAACATATCCCAACGTTACCGCTAATAATGGGCGGCATAGCTCGGTTGGTAGAGTGGCCATGCCAGCAACTTGAGGGTTGTGAATTATAAGTGAATTATATTTATATAGCGCTTTTTCTCTAGTGACTCAAAGCGCTTTACATAGTGAAACCCAATATCTAAGTTACATTTAAAGCAGTGTGGGTGGCACTGGGAGCAGGTGGGTAAAGTGTCTTGCCCAAGGACACAACGGCAGTGACTAGGGTGGCGGAAGCGGGAATCGAACCTGCAACCCTCAAGTTGCCTACCTCCAGTATCATATTAAAAGTCATAATTTTACTCAACGCAAGTCCAAATTTTACAAGATAAAAATGAACATTTGTGCAATATTATGATAAAAGTTGCAATTTTACTCGATAACAGTCGCCATTTTACAAGAAAAGCTTAAAATTGTTGGCAATTTTTTGAAACGAGTCGTAATTTTACTCGACAAAAGTCACAAGATTATAAGGAAGCTTAAAAATTTCGGCAATATTACAATAATTATCTGAATTGTACTTGGCAAAATGATGGCAAAAGTCATAATTTTCCTCAAAAAAATGTCACTATTTTACAAGAAAACAACCCCAAAAATTGGCAGAATTTTATAGGACAATTGTGAAGTGAATTATATTTATATAGCGCTTTTCTCTAGTGACTCAAAGCGCTTTACATAGAGAAAGCCAATATCTAAGTTACATTTAAACCAGTGTGGGTGGCACTGGGAGCAGGTGGGTAAAGTGTCTTGCCCAAGGACACAACGGCAGTGACTAGGGTGGCGGAAGCGGGAATCGAACCTGCAACCCTCAAGTTGCCTACCTCCAGTATCATATTAAAAGTCATAATTTTACTCAACGCAAGTCCAAATTTTACAAGATAAAAATGAACATTTGTGCAATATTATGATAAAAGTTGGAATTTTACTCGATAACAGTCGCCATTTTACAAGAAAAGCTTAAAATTGTTGGCAATTTTTTGAAACGAGTCGTAATTTTACTCGACAAAAGTCACAAGATTATAAGGAAGCTTAAAAATTTCGGCAATATTACAATAATTATCTGAATTGTACTTGGCAAAATGATGGCAAAAGTCATAATTTTCCTCAAAAAAATGTCACTATTTTACAAGAAAACAACCCAAAAAATTGGCAGAATTTTATAGGACAATTGTGAAGTGGATTATATTTATATAGCGCTTTTCTCTAGTGACTCAAAGCGCTTTAAATAGTGAAACCCAATATCTAAGTTACATTTAAACCAGTGTGGGTGGCACTGGGAGCAGGTGGGTAAAGTGTCTTGCCCAAGGACACAACGGCAGTCACTAGGATGGCGGAAGCGGGAATCGAACCTGCAACCCTCAAGTTGCCTACCTCCAGTATCATATTAAAAGTCATAATTTTACTCAACGCAAGTCCAAATTTTACAAGATAAAAATGAACATTTGTGCAATATTATGATAAAAGTTGGAATTTTACTCGATAACAGTCGCCATTTTACAAGAAAGGCTTAAAATTGTTGGCAATTTTTTGAAACGAGTCGTAATTTTACTCGACAAAAGTCACAAGTTTATAAGGAAGCTTAAAAATTTCGGCAATATTACAATAATTATCTGAATTGTACTTGGCAAAATGATGGCAAAAGTCATAATTTTCCTCCAAAAAATGTCACTATTTTACAAGAAAACAACCCAAAAAATTGGCAGAATTTTATAGGACAATTGTGAAGTGAATTATATTTATATAGCGCTTTTCTCTAGTGACTCAAAGCGCTTTACATAGTGAAACCCAATATCTAAGTTACATTTAAAGCAGTGTGGGTGGCACTGGGAGCAGGTGGGTAAAGTGTCTTGCCCAAGGACACAACGGCAGTGACTAGGGTGGCGGGAGCGGGAATCGAACCTGCAACCCTCAAGTTGCCTACCTCCAGTATCATATTAAAAGTCATAATTTTACTCAACGCAAGTCCAAATTTTACAAGATAAAAATGAACATTTGTGCAATATTATGATAAAAGTTAGAATTTTACTCGACAACAGTCGCCATTTTACAAGAAAAGCTTAAAATTGTTGGCAATTTTTTGAAACGAGTCGTAATTTTACTCGACAAAAGTCACAAGTTTATAAGGAAGCTTAAAAATTTCGGCAATATTACAATAATTATCTGAATTGTACTTGGCAAAATGATGGCAAAAGTCATAATTTTCCTCAAAAAAATGTCACTATTTTACAAGAAAACAACCCCAAAAATTGGCAGAATTTTATAGGACAATTGTGAAGTGAATTATATTTATATAGCGCTTTTCTCTAGTGACTCAAAGCGCTTTACATAGTGAAACCCAATATCTAAGTTACATTTAAACCAGTGTGAGTGGCACTGGGAGCAGGTGGGTAAAGTGTCTTGCCCAAGGACACAACGGTAGTCACTAGGATGGCGGAAGCGGGAATCGAACCTGCAACCCCAGAGTTGCAGGTTCTACCAACCGAGCTATACCGCCCCCCCAATTGTCGCCATTTTGCATTATTAGCCTGTTGTGTAGGCTACCTGTATAAGTGTATGAGGTTACAAGCACACACTTAATTGAGATTTACTTGAGCCTTCTGTTTACATTATTAGCATATCTACTGTGGCTAAGCAGACTTTTGCCCAAAGGACAATAATTCATTTGTTGTTGGTTTATCCACTTTAATGCACTTTATTTTTTTGTGGAATGCATGTTTTGTTTGCAGGTTCGATTCCCGCTTCTGCCATTCTAGTCACTGCCGTTGTGTCCTTGGGCAAGACACTTTACCCACCTGCTCCCAGTGCCACCCACTCTGCTTTAAAAATGTAACTTAGATATTGGGTTTCACTATGTAAAAGCGCTTTGAGTCACTAGAGAAAAGCGCTATATAAATATAATTCACTTCACTAATGTAAACAGAGGCCCCACTAAATCTCAATAAGTGTGTGCTTGTAACCTCATACACTTATACAGGTACACAACATATCCCAACGTCACTGCACGTTGGTTGATTGCGTCACCGCGTCAAAAAATTGCGTCACACGCCACTATTCGGCCTTCTTTTTAACTCATTCCACCGAAGGCCGAATGTGGCTTTTTTTGCCTTATTCGGCCGAATATATTCGGTTACCGATTAATCGGTGCATCCCTAATTAATAACATTCTGTAATTTGGTTTATTATTTATTCAATCTACTGATAGATGATCAAATAACACCAAATATCATGGGAAAGAACACTGCAGAGTTAAAAAAAACATGTATTTTATGCCAGAAAATATGTGTCCCCAATATGTACTAACATGTGGATTATGTGTGCATTTTGTACACAACTTGTCCATTTGGACTCATTTATTAATGACAAAAAAAGTTAATCATATTTCTGTGCTGCCATTAAATGTGTCCCCCCCCCTACTTTCCTCAATTGATGTGTTTTATTCTGGCGATATTTAGCATCATCCACAACAACATTTGTGAATTTGGACTCATTTAATTAATTACAAAAAAGTTAGTAGGGGATACTTATTACAAACCCCGTTTCCATATGAGTTGGGAAATGGTGTTAGATGTAAATATAAACAGAATACAATGATTTGCAAATCCTTTTCAAGCCATATTCAGTTGAATATGCTACAAAGACAACATATTTGATGTTCAAACTCATAAACTTTATTTTTTTGTTGTTGCAAATAATCATTAACTTTAGAATTTGATGCCAGTAACACATGACAAAGAAGTTGGGAAAAGGTGGCAATAAATACTGATAAAGTTGAGGAATGCTCATCAAACACTTATTTGGAACCTCCCACAGGTGTGCAGGCTAATTGGGAACAGGTGGGTGCCGTGATTGGCTATAAAAGCAGCTTCCATGAAATGCTAAGTAATTCACAAACAAGGATGGGGCGAGGGTCACCAATTTGTAAGAAAATTGTTGAACAGTTTTAGAACAACATTTCTCAACGAGCTATCGCAAGGAATTTTACCATCTACGGTCTGTAAAATCATCAAAAGGTTCAGAGAATCTGGAGAAATCACTGCACATAAGCCACGATATTACGGACCTTTGATCCCTCAGGTGGTACTGCATCAAAAACCGACATCAGTGTGTAAAGGATATCACCACATGGGCTCAGGAACACTTCATAAAACCACTGTCAGTAACTACAGTTGGTCGCTACATCTGTAAGTGCAAGTTACAACTCTACTATGCAAAGCCACAGCCATTTATCAACAACACCCAGATGCACCGCCGGCTTCGCTGGGCCCGAGATCATCTATGATGGACTGATGCAAAGTGGAAAAGTGTTCTGTGGTCTGACGAGTCCACATTTCAAATTATATTTGGAAACTGTGGATGTGGTGTCCTCCAGAATCAAAAAGGAAAATAACTATCCGGATTGTTATAGGCGCAAAGTGTAAAAGCCAGCATGTGTGATGGTATGGGGGTGTATTAGTGCCCAAGGCATGGGTAACTTACACATCTGTGAAGGCACCATTAATGCTGAAAGGTACATACAGGTTTTGGAACAACATACGTTGTCATCCAAGCAACGTTATCATGGACGCCCCTGCTTATTTCAGCTAAACAAGTGTTACAAAAGCGTGGCTTCGTAAAATAAGAGTGCGGGTACTTTCCTGGCCCGCCTGCAGTCCAGACCTGTCTCCCATGGAAAATGTGTGGCGCATTATGAAGCATAAAATAGGACAGCGCAGACTGTTGAAGGACTGAAGCTCTACATAAAACAAGAATGGGAAAGAATTCCACTTTCAAAGCTTCAACAATTAGTTTCCTCAGTTCCCAAACGTTTATTGAGTGTTGTTAAAAGAAAAGGTGATGTAACACAGTGGTGAACATGCCCTTTCCCAACTACTTTGGCACGTGTTGCAGCCATGAAATTCTAAGTTATTATTTTACAAAAAAAAATAAAGTTGGAGTTTGAACATCAAATATGTTATCTTTGTAGTGCATTCAACTGAATATGGGTGAAAATTATTTGTAAATCGATGGATGCTCGCTCATTTTTAGATCTATTTCTTTTTCATGTCTGGCTAGCGATTGCTGAAAAAGGTTGACTTTGTCTTCTTACTCCTAAACTTCTTCAACAGTTCTTGTAATCAGAGTTTATTTTGGGTAGTTTAGATGGAATTTTTACCTGACTTGTTTGGACTGTCGTCTGCGGTCTTCTTCAAAAGGGTCACCTAACCACTGTGACGCGTTGCTATCAGCTGGTCTTCAACCAGGTAGACCTGTCAAGTAGACCTAGTCCCCCCCCTCGTCACACCCCCCTCGATGGTTAATGGAGGAGGGAGTCCCAGGTATGCTCCCTCAACCCGATCGATGGTTTCCTTGGGCCGCCTCCTTAGTTCGATCTCCTCTTTAATCCATCATTTTAATTTGTTACTTTCCGTGCCGATGATTTTGCCGCTGTCCGGGTCCATGATTTGGTTATTTACTTTGCGATGATCTGATATGGCCGATTTTAAGATTTCCTGTTCAGATTTTTGTTTTAGGCTTCTTGTAAACCTTCCAGGTGTCTTTTCGCATTCTTTCCGATGTTCTTTCGTCCCTGTGTTGAATGTCCTCCTTGAGATTTTTTCTGCATGATTTCCATTCCAAGGGAATTTTTTAAGTGACAATGCATTGGACTGACGGACTGAATTGGTTCGCAGCCGACTGTGAAGCGATTGGAATGAGAATCAGCACCTCCAAGTCCGAGTCCATGGTTCTCGCCCGGAAAAGGGTGGAAACCCATCTCCAGGTTGGGGAGGAGACCCTGCCCCAACTGGAGGAGTTCAAGTGCCTCGGAGTCTTGTTCAAGGGTGGGGGAAGAGTGGATGGTGAGATCGACAGGCGGATCGGTGCGGCGTCTTCAGTAATGCGGACGCCGTATCGATCCGTTGTGGTGAAGAAGGAGCTGAGCCGGAAGGCAAAGCTCTCAATTTACCGGTCGATCTACGTTCCCATCCTCACCTATCAATCAATCAATCAATCAATGTTTATTTATACAGCCCCAAATCACAAATGTCTCAAAGGACTGCACAAATCATTACGACTACAACATCCTCGGAAGAACCCACAAAAGGGCAAGGAAAACTCACACCCAGTGGGCAGGGAGAATTCACATCCAGTGGGACGCCAGTGACAATGCTGACTATGAGAAACCTTGGAGAGGACCTCAGATGTGGGCAACCCCCCCCCTCTAGGGGACCGAAAGCAATGGATGTCGAGCGGGTCTTACATGATACTGTGAAAGTTCAATCCATAGTGGCTCCAAGACAGCAGCGAGAGTCCCGTCCACAGGAAACCATCTCAAGCGGATCAGCAGCGTAGAGATGTCCCCAACCGATACAGGCGAGCGGTCCATCCTGGGTCCCGACGAGCGGTCCATCCTGGGTCTCGACTCTGGACAGCCAGTACTTCATCCATGGTCATCGGACCGGACCCCCTCCACAAGGGAGGGGGGGACATAGGAGAAAGAAAAGCGGCAGATCAACTGGTCTAAAAAGGAGGTCTATTTAAAGGCTAGAGTATACAGATGAGTTTTAAGGTGAGACTTAAATGCTTCTACTGAGGTAGCATCTCGAACTGTTACCGGGAGGGCATTCCAGAGTACTGGAGCCCGAACGGAAAACGCTCTATAGCCGGCAGACTTTTGTGAACTCTAGGAATCACTAATAAGCCGGAGTCTTTTGAACGCAGATTTCTTGCCGGGACATACGGTACAATACAATCGGCAAGATAGGCTGGAGCTAGACCGTGTAGTATTTTATACGTAAGTAGTAAAACCTTAAAGTCACATCTTAAGTGCACAGGAAGCCAGTGCAGGTGAGCCAGTACAGGCGTAATGTGATCAAACTTTCTTGTTCTTGTCAAAAGTCTAGCAGCCGCATTTTGTACCAACTGTAATCTTTTAATGCTAGACATGGGGAGACCCGAAAATAATACGTTACAGTAATCGAGACGAGACGTAACAAACGCATGGATAATGATCTCGGCGTCTTTAGTGGACAAAATGGAGCGAATTTTAGCGATATTACGGAGATAGATGAAAGAAGGCCGTTTTAGTTAACGCTTTTAATGTGTGACTCAAAGGAGAGAGTTGGGTCGAAGATAATACCCAGATTTTTTACAGAGTCACCTTGTTTTATTATTTGGTTGTCAAATGTTAAAGTTGTATTATTAAATAGAGGTCGGTGTCTAGCAGGACCGATAATCAGCATTTCCGTTTTTTTGGCATTAAGTTGCAAAAAGTTAGCGGACATCCATTGTTTAATTTCATTAAGACACGCTTCCAACTGACTACAGTCCGGCGTGTTGGTCAGCTTTAGGGGCATGTAGAGTTGGGTGTCATCAGCATAACAGTGAAAGCTAATACCGTATTTGCGTATGACGTCACCCAGCGGCAGCATGTAGATGCTAAAGAGTACAGGGCCAAGGACCGAACCCTGGGGAACTCCACACGTTACCTTAACATAGTCCGAGGTCACACTGTTATAGGAGACGCACTGCATCCTATCAGTAAGATAAGAGTTAAACCATGACAGGGCTGAGTCTGACATACCAATTCGTGTTTTGATACGCTCTAATAAAATATTATGATCGACGGTATCGAAATCAGCGCTAAGATGGAGGAGCAGCAACATAGATGACGCATCAGAGTCCATCGTTAGCAATAGATCATTAGTCAATTTTGCGAGGGCTGTCTCAGTCGAGTGATTTGCCCTGAAACCGGATTGAAAGGTTTCACATAGATTGTTAAACGCTAAGTGCTCATTTAGCTGCTCTGCAACAATTTTTTCGAGGATTTTCGAAATAAAGGGAAGGTGAGACACCGGTCGGTAGTTTACCATGAGGTCAGGATCGAGGTTAGGTCTTTTAAGGAGAGGATGAATAACCGCTTTTTTGAATGCAAGGGGAACAGTGCACGAGGAAAGTGATAAGTTTATAATATTTAGCACTGATGGACCTAATAATACAAAAAGCTCCTTGATAAGTTTCCCAGGAAGTGGGTCAAGTAAACATGTTGTTTGTTTTATTCCATTTACACGTTGTAACAATCCTTCTAATGTTATTTCATCAAAACGAGAGAAACTATTTTGGATATTTGCAGTATCCGCCGTATATACAATCGTATCTGTGTTACTATAACCCCGTTGTAGCTGGGACGCATTGTCTTTAATCTCCTTTCTAATAAGTTCAATTTTCTTATTAAAGAACTTCATAAAGTCATCTGCCGAATGGGTGGAGCTACTGGAAGGAGTCCCTTGTTGGGTTAGCGATGCTACTGTACTAAACAAAAATTTTGGATCGTTTTTATTAATGCGGATGAGATTTGAGTAATAATTAGTTTTAGCTAAGGTAAGCATGCGTTTATAAGTTATTAAACTATCACTCCATGCTTGATGGTGCACCTCAAGTTTAGTCGTGCGCCATTTGCGTTCCAGCTTTCTACATAATAATTTCTGAGCTCTAGTTTCTTCAGTAAACCATGGCGTACGCCTTTTTGGAGCCTTTTTTAACTTCAGCGGTGCTATACTATCAATGGTTTCGCGCAGGGCGTTGTTAAAGTTGTTAGTGAGGTTATCAATAGAGCCCACATACTTTGGGAACGGTGCCATTACCGAGGGCAGTAGGTCCGCAAGAGTCGTCGTTGTGGCATCATTAATGTTGCGGCTGCTATAGCAGTTATTATTATTATTAGCTTGCCGAACATGAGTCTGAACTTCGAATTTTATAAGGTAATGATCGGACATTACTTTAGTATACGGGAGTATCATAACTTTGGAAACGGTGATACCTCTGACAAGCACTAGGTCTATCGTATTACCGTTGCGATGCGTCGGTTCATTTATTATTTGTGTAAGACCACAGCTATCAATTATAGTCTGGAGCGCCACGCACGGTGGGTCCAATGGGGTATTCATATGGATATTAAAGTCCCCCATTATAATTATATTATCGGCGTGCGTCACTAGATCAGCAACAAACTCTGAGAATTCACTAATAAAGTCCGAATAGGGCCCTGGGGGGCGGTAGATAACGGCCAGGCACAGAGGCAGAGGTGTGGCAGACTTCATAGAAAGCACCTCAAACGATTTATATTTATTATTTAAGTTAGGACTAAAGTTAAAGTTTTCGTTGTATATTAGTGCGACACCCCCTCCCCTTTTGAGGTGACGGGCAATATGCGCATTCGTATAGTTAGGAGGGGATGCCTCATTTATCGCAAAAAAGTCGTCTGGTTTAAGCCAGGTTTCGCTAAGACCGATGACATTAAGGTTGTTGTCTCTAATGACCTCATTGACTAATAACGTTTTTTGGAGACAAAGATCTGATGTTTAGAAAGCCCATATTATAGGTAGTGGGCTGTTTTAAGGAGTTGTTGATAAAATTATCCGTAGTAGCAATATTAATAATGTTGCGTTTATTATGCGCAGTGTACTTAAAATAATTACGACCATATCTAGGAATTGATATGACGGGAATTTTCAGATTGTCTACTTGGCGCTGCGATAAACTGAACGCATCATAATTTGCCACCTCAGTAGAACGCATGTCTAACTCTGACGTAGTCATAGACACAGTAGAAACAACATTTTGTGAGTTGTGTATTATTCTACGAAAATTGCTATGTGTACAGGGATCATCCAGCCTGGCGCTGGCTAGTTCTAACTTAACCGACTCCATACCCAGGCTAGCAGGCTCTGTAATTGCCTGTGACCGGGCTTGCTCTAGTGCAGTTAGTCAAATGTGGCTCAATGCGAAATCTATGTTCCGAGACAAGAGGATAGCGCCTTCCTGGTTAGGGTGAAGGCCGTCTCTCCTCAGCAAGCCAGGTTTGCCCCAGAAAGAGGGCCAATTATCAATAAACGTAAATCCCTGTTGTCTGCAGAAGCTATCCTATGGTCATGAGCTTTGGGTTATGACCGAAAGGACAAAATCACGGGTACAAGCGGCCCAAATTGAGAAGCTCTGTCATCCGGGGGAAAACTCCAACTAAAGTCGCTGTTCCTCCACATGGAGAGGAACCAGATGAGGTGGTTCGGGGATCTGGTCAGGATGCCACAAGAACGCCTCCCTAGGGAGGTGTTTAGGGCACGTCTGACCCCTAGGAGGGCAAAGGGAAGATCCAGGACACCTTGGGAAGACTATGTCTCCCGGCTGGCCTGGGAACCCCTCGGGATCCCCCAAGAGGAGCTGGATGAAGTGGCTGGGGAGAGGAAAGTCTGGGTTTCCCTGCTTAGGCTGTTGCCCCCGCGACCCGACCTCGGAAAATGGACGGATGGACTGACACACCCTCCGTGATCGACCTTATGGGCACCCCTGATTATACTGTACATGTTTCTGCTTGAGGGGAATAGAACATGCATCAGAGTATTTACAGCTAACACACACACACACACACACACACACACACACACACTCTCGGAGAGCTTCAATGTAGAAGACCAATTTAGGTATGATACATGTAGCGCCTTCATCTCGGAAAAGATAAGTGGGACATCTCCGGTACCAGGTGGAACTCCATCCATCCATCCATTTTCTACCGCTTATTCCCTTTCGGGGTCGCGGGGGGCGCTGGCGCCTATCTCAGCTACAATCGGGCGGAAGGCAGGGTACACCCTGGACAAGTCGCCACCTCATCGCGGGGCCAACACAGATAGACAGACAACATTCACACACTAGGGCCAATTTAGTGTTGCCAATCAACTTATCCCCAGGTGCATGTCTTTGGAGGTGGGAGGAAGCCGGAGTACCCGGAGGGAACCCACGCATTCACGGGGAGAACATGCAAACTCCACACAGAAAGATCCCGAGCCTGGATTTGAACCCAGGACTGCAGGAACTTCGTATTGTGAGGCAGACGCACTAACCCCTCTGCCACCGTGAAGCCCAGGTGGAACTCCCGTCAAGATATTCATTAGAGGAGCAAACTTGTACTTTTAATATCCATCCATAACTCGTAGATCCAATTTACAACTTGTGCTAGAAAGTCTATACATCGTCATTACAACCGTTTTCTTGTCGCGTTGTGTCGCCGCCGATGAGACATGGCCACCCGGCCGCTTTCGCCTCATTGGACGAGAGAAAAAAGAAACAAACTGGGGACAGGACATGACAGTACCCCCCCCCCCTCATGACGCGCTAAAAGGTACATTCATGCACGTCCCGCCTTGTGCAGAGCATAAACCACCGACTCCAGGTTGGTCACTGGGTCCTCGCGTCCGCGTTCGAGCAGCAGCACGGGGGGGCGGCGCAAAGGCAACTATGCTTCCTTTGATCTCTATGTACAATATATAACTTAAATATAAATACTTGTGGAAGTACTGAGTTGCTGAGACTATAGAACACCGAGTATTGTAGAACATCGAGCAGAGCCTACGAGCAACCGTGGTTAAGAGCACACTTTGAAAGAACACCAGATGAAAAGTCCCCCGTTTGTGTTGGAAGAAGAGCACGGTCGTCAGTCAGAGCCTGGAAAGTTTTACCGGATGAAGTCAAAGTGTAGTCCTTTATGTGTAAAGTCCATCTTCCCGCCGGCCTAAAAGTTCCCGGGGTTCCGATCACACGTTGGATTCCACAAACGGTCTCTTTGGTTTGATGGGGGAGCTGGGCCCTTGGCTGCGGGAGTCCCGGGAGAGTTGCCGGTACATGTTGTCCTGGTAGGCCTGCGCCACGGGCAGAGTCCTGGCCACCTTCACGTCGGGGTAGGTGGGCACCTGGCTCACCCGCTCCAGGATGTCCCCCGAGCCGCGCGAGCCGTTGGCCAACTTGCCCAGCGAGGGCGGCGGAGTCTGGGAGTAGTAGTCCTCCTCTAGAAGGTGTCCGTTCTGTGCGTTGTTGGTCTTGTTGTAGTAGGCGATGTTGCCCAGAGAGGTGGGGGGGCTGTAGGTGGAGCCCTGCTGCACCAGCTGGCCGGGCGAGGTGGGGCTGATGGCCAAGTCCATGGACGTCATTGCCCGGGGACGAGAGGGCTGATGCAGGTACTGCTGAGTCCGCGCCGTCTTGTCTATGACGCCCATGAAAGGGGTGTTACGAGAACGCTGCGGCTCGCCCTGATACAGCCCTCCGCCGCCCTGCGGGGGGGACATGGGGGAGATGTCCTCGCAGGGGCGCTCGTAGGCAGCCTGCAAAGGAATCTCGGACGGCCTGAAGCTTGGCGCTAAGTTAGAGGTGGATCCCGTGGAGATGTTGTTGCTTGAGGGGGAGAAGCGCAGGCCAACACTCTGGGAGTGGATGAGGGGCCTGGGCGGGGCTATGTGCGGCTTCATTTCGCTGGTATTGGCGCTGACGGGACGTCTCACCATGTGCGGGACCTCGGGGGAGCCTAGTTGACAGGGGGGTAATGCGTTGGCACGCTCCAGGACGTGCTCAGAGACCGGGTAGTAGGCGGCGGACTGGCTGCGACTTATCTGAGGCGTCTGGCTGTAACGCATGCCGGCCGGACCCCCGCTGCTGGCGCGGTAGGCAGAGGAGGGGCGCTGGGGGAGCTCGTCCTTCAACAAGCCCGGCTCCATGACCCCTCCTCGGCCGCCGTGCTGACAGAGGGCGACAGAGCTGAGGCCAGCCTGCACCTGGGACATGGAGCGCCCGTCCAGGGAAGGCTGGTACACCAGTCGACTGTCCACGTCCATCGAGCCGCCCTGGTAGCGAGACCCCATGGAGTGGCCCATCTGACCCCCGTAGCTGCTGGGCTGGTTTGTGCGCACAATCTGGGCGATGGAGGGTTGAAGACGAAGGCCTTGGGCTTGGTGGTGCTGGGACGACAGGGAGGGTTGCGAACTGAGCTGGAAGGACCGCTGGCTGCTCATCTTGGACAAGGGGGATTTGGGGCGGCCGGGGTGTTGCTCCGTCTGGTAGCGCACCGGCGATCCAGACTGGGACCTGTAAAGGCAAACACTCTCCACGGGTGGGCTGGCTCTGTACTGGGCAGCCCGACGCAAAGGGGAGGGCGGCGGGCTCTGACGGTCCATCCCCTGGCCGCCCATGGGGGGAGGGCTAAACCGGTAAGACGGCTGGTGCCCCGGGGAGGTGTTGGGTGGACTGTGTCGATAGTGGGAGTTGTGATGCGTCGGGGAGAGGGAGGGCGGCGTGGTCTGGTAAGAGCCGCGGGTCGGGGAGGACATGGAGGATGAGGTGGGGTGATACTCGTAGGGTTGGCCCATGGGAGAACCTCCACCTAGGTAGATCTGATCTGGGAGTGTGGGGGACAGCGGGGGGCTCTGAATGATTGGGAGGTTGGAGGGGTTGGCTAGGGACTCCGGTGGGGGAAGGCCCATTGACATGGCCTCCAGCTCCTGCTCCAGGTAGTCCTCGTCTTCAAAGAGGTCCTGGACGGGCTCCATGTCCTCCAGGCGAGGCTCCGGGGGCGGAGGGAGGGGCATGGAGAGGGACAGGGAGTCCTCCTCTTCTGGGGGAGGTGTGGGTGGAGGGGAGGGGGGCGGCTCCAGCACCAGTTCCGTCTGCTGGTGCTCCTCGCCCTGGCTCAGCAGGAGACACTCCTCCTCCACGCGCTGGAGCAGCCGCTGGATCTCACGGTTGTTGGGGCACTGCCTCATGGCTTCACTCAGGTCCTCCAAGGCTTCGGGGAACTGCCTGCAAATCGGGTGGGATCACAACGTGAGCGAGGGCCGAGTCGCAGCGCGGAAAACCGAGACCTTACCTGCTGCTACGCTTGGCCCGGGCCCTGGCGTAGTAGGCCTCGTAGGATTTGGGTTTCAGCTCCAGAGCCTTGGTGGCGAACTCCTCAGCCATCCCGAAGTCCTGCAGGCAAAACAACACCACGTCCAGCAGACGTCGGACCGTTTTCTCCCGGTTTTTCCCGCCGACTCACGTTCATTTTCCTCCGACACCGGGACATGTTGAGGAAGAGCGAAACTTTGAGCTCCCTGAAAGTCTTGAGGTCCTCGCTGAAGCCTTCGCGCGGGAACTTTTTGAGGGCGTACTGATAGCGCTGTGCCGCCTCCTTCACCTTCCCCTTCTGCTGGGGAAGAAAGACACATGAAGCGCTTTCCTGGCGACTTCGCCGGTGGGCGGAGCAAACCTTGTAGAAGCCATCGCCCTCCTCGATGAGCTTGCTGAGCAGGATGATCATGATGTCGGGCTTGGAGGTGGCCATGGCCCACGTGGCCGGACCTGCGTCACAAAGGAGGACGGGGGTTGGGGGTTGGGGGAGAAAACCACAATGACGCACGACTGCGAGCATGGAGACCAGGAAGGGAAGGAAGGACACACACTAACACACAACATCGATAATAATGCATGTCCTAGATAAGGGTGTCCCGATACTACTTGTGATACCGATACTAATCCCATACGATATCGTCAGGAATCATAAATTTTTTTATCTTGTCTTCAAGTTGAAGTGGAGTGGTAATTGTTTTTGTTTTTTTAAGACACAAGAGTTCATGACAGACTGAACGATACGGACACGTGTGTTACTGGATACTTTAAAATATGCCTCGGAGACTTTCTACGTGTAAGTAAGACTCGTTCACGTCGACAAATGGGCCGTTTTGTCGCTCACCGATTATTACGTGTGGCTAGCTTGTTTGCTATTGTGCGCTTAGCTGTTGCGTAGCTGCTCGCCCCAAGCAGCCTATAGCCTAGCATGTTTACCTTCTGGAAATGACCCGAGTCAATTAGAAGAAATGGCCAATCGAGGAAAGTCGCTGCACGTATCGGACATTCGAGGTGCCAGAGGATATCTAGTTTTACTTGCGTTTTTGATGCTAGCGGACGGATATCTGACATCGATATCGGATCGGGACACCCCTAGCAGGACTCCAAGATGACCATAATGTATGCCACCGGACTTCTTGCGGATTTTCCAAGAGGAAGAGAGCATATAGAAATAATATGTATATTTTTATGTAACATATATAATAATATTAGTACCATATATATACATATATATGTAGGAAACATCCCAAGACTACTTCATCTCTACAGAAGTGTTTCATGAGGGGTTCCCTCAATCATCAGGAGATTTTAATGGAAGCATTCACATACAATGGTTTATATAGGGCACAGAGTGGGTGGGTACAGGCAGGCGTAGGGGTGTGGTGATTGGCTCATGTGTTACCTAGGAGGTGTTTCCGTCTGTGGCGGCATGTTGAAATGATTTCACTGCGCTTGTTGAGGGATGACAGGTCTGGGTGATATGTAATAAACAGTTTCTTTTTTAAGCATAGGTTGCATCTTTTATTACCACTTTTGTAAGGTGTGCTGGATGCAAGAATTCGCCATGTTATTGAATATTCAGCATGTCTTTGAGGTTCCAAATGTGCTTGCTGAGTTCTGTAGAATTCCGCAGAGTCTGGTTTCTAAAGGAGGCCCTGTGATTATTCCATCTGGTTTCAAACGCTCCTTCGGTTGATCCTACGTATGTGTCGGATGTGTTAATGTCCTTGCGTGTTACCTTTGCTTGGAAAACGACTGATGCTTGTAAGCACCCCCCGTGCTCTCCTGATGATTGAGGGAACCCCTCATGAAACAGTTCTGTAGAGATGAAGTAGTCTTGTGATTTTTCCCACACCTACATATTGCGCTCTACCACGGTATCGAGCGCTATTCTCTGGATAATCCAATCAAGATATACATATATATATATATATATATATATATATATATATATATATATATATATGTGTGTATATATATAAACATATAAATACATATACATTCTTATATACATACAAACATATACATACATATATAGTACTAATATTATATATCTTATGTATAAATATACATATGTTAGATATTAAATTATTATATACATGAATATATATAATATTATTAGGACTGTCAAAAATAACGAGTTAACTCATGTTGATAAATCTACAAAACATGATCCCATTAATCAAGTAAAAACAAAGACTAATCACTCAATTTATTTTGACCTCGCTTGACCTTGACTCCGGATTGTTTCCTGAAGGTCGACAGCGCAAAGATTTATTTCAATTTTTTTTTTTACACCCCTCCATTTTTTCTATTTGTATTTTCTCTGTCGTGCAAAGAGAAAAGAGGAGAGTTCTCGCTGGCAAATTTTACTCTAAAAAAAAAAACCTTTACTTGACTTGAAATAAAAGCCATTTTTGGGTAATGTCAAAAATGTTCCTCCATGACGAAAAACTGCATCCGTGTCCAAATATTGTTCCCTTTTTTTTTTTTTAAGTTAATTTCAACTATGCAAGGGTGTAATAACCTGTGATTAATCATGATTCATCCATTCACAATCACTCTTTTGACAGCACTAAATATTATATATAACATGATTAGTTTTTTTTACCTATTTTGAGCTGTAAAATGTTTGAAAAGAAAAAGTCTGCGGGGGCCACAACGACACAACAACACAACAACACCACAACACCGCAACAGATGAAGATGTGCGGCTGGAGGATGACAACAAGACACTGTGGAGGAAAAAAGTTTGGCTACTGGACATGAAACTTTGTGTCTGGTCCTGCTGGGAGGTGAGCGCTCACTTCTGACCCAGACAGCACAAAACTGCACGTGATGGCACTTGTCGCAGGGTGTGTGTGTGTGTGTGTGTGTGTGTGTGTGTGTGTGTGTGTGTGTGCTTGTATTCTAGCCTTCTTGAGACATGAAGAAGGAAAAGTACCTTCCATATGAGGAGGTGTGAACAAGTGACGACATAAATCAATAACATTGCATCTAATAGACAATGTCTCATTTGCACCCCCTGCTGGTCAAAATGTCGTTTTTAAAAGTGCTCCCCCTCCGGCAACATATGAAATTAAAGCTGCAAGCAGCGTTGGTCGGGTCCGCCTTTGGCCGCTGCCAAGCCCTGGTCTAAGTCAGACCTACATAGAAGTTTTTGTTTCATGTCTCTATGACATTCCTAACAGAAGTTACAAGCAGTTTTGTCAGGGGTTTTTTCTTAGGGGGCGCTAAAGCGCAATTATGACTTTAGGGGTTTGGTTTTTTTATTAGATGGCAATTTTCGCCAGTCCTGATGTGTGTGTAAAATTTGGTGAGTTTTGAAGCATGTTAAGGGGGTGAAATTACAGATCGGCGTTTCTGGATGTTGTTGATAAATGGCTTTCGCTTGGCATAGTAGAGCTTTAACTTGCACTTTGAATCATTTTAAGGGGGTCAAATTACAGCTCAAAGAGGCAAAAATAGCATTTTTTGCGAAAATTTTGCTTTGAAGGGGTTTTTGCCAACTTCCTGTTGATTTTTGCTATAGAAGTTTAAATTGGGAAATGTAGGTCTAAGTCAGCCCTACATAGAGGTTTCATGTCTCTACGACATTCCTAACGGAAGTTACAAGCAGTCTGTTTTTTTCCCCCTAGGGGGCGCTAGAGCGCATTTTTGATTTTTGGGGTTTGGTTTTTTTATTAGATGGCAATTTTCGCCAGTTCTGATGAGTGTGTGAAATTTGGTGAGTTTTGAAGCATGTTCAGGGGGTCAAATTACAGTTCAAAGAGGCGTCGGAATAATAATAAATAAAGAATAATAAAACGCACGAAAAACAATAGGTCCTTTGGCAATGGGCCATGCGGGCCCTAATAAATACATATGTTTATAGGGACATACTGTAATAACTTGGAGTAATAAATGAAGATTAAAGCTGCAAGCAGCGTTGGTCGGGTCCGCCTTTGGTCGCTGCCAAGCCCTGGTCTAAGTCAGACCTACATAGAAGTTTTTGTTGCATGTCTCTACGACATTCCTAACAGAAGTTACAAGCAGTTTTGTCAGGGTTTTTTTTCTTAGGGGGCGCTAAAGCGCAATTATGACTTTAGGGGTTTGGTTTTTTATTAGATGGCAAATTTCGCCAGTCCTGATGTGTGTGTAAAATTTGGTGAGTTTTGAAGCATGTTAAGGGGTGAAATTACAGATCGGCGTTTCTGGATGTTGTTGATAAATGGTTTTCGCTTGGCATAGTAGAGCTTTAACTTGCACTTTGAATCATTTTAAGGGGGTCAAATTACAGCTCAAAGAGGCAAAAACAGCATTTTTTGCGAAAATTTTGCTTAGAAGGGGTTTTTGCCAACTTCCTGTTGATTTTTGCTATAGAAGTTTAAATTGGAAATGTAGGTCTAAGTCAGCCCTACATAGAGGTTTTTGTTTCATGTCTCTACGACATTCCTAAAGGAAGTTACAAGCAGTCGTTTTTTTTTCCCCTAGGGGGCGCTAGAGCGCATTTTTGATTTTTTGGGGTTTGGTTTTTTTATTAGATGGCAATTTTTGCCAGTTCTGATGAGTGTGTGTAATTTAGTGAGTTTTGAAGCATGTTCAGGGGGTCAAATTACAGTTCAAAGAGGCGTCGGAATAATAATAAATAAAGAATAATAAAACGCACGAAAAACAATAGGTCCTTTGGCAATGGGCCATGCGGGCCCTAATAAATACATATGTTTATAGGGACATACTGTAATAACTTGGAGTAATAAATGAAGATTAAAGCTGCAAGCAGCGTTGGTCGGGTCCGCCTTTGGCCGCTGCCAAGCCCTGGTCTAAGTCAGACCTACATAGAAGTTTTTGTTGCATGTCTCTACGACATTCCTAACAGAAGTTACAAGCAGTTTTGTCAGGGTTTTTTTTCTTAGGGGGCGCTAAAGCGCAATTATGACTTTAGGGGTTTGGTTTTTTATTAGATGGCAATTTTTGCCAGTCCTGATGTGTGTGTAAAATTTGGTGAGTTTTGAAGCATTTTAAGGGGGTCAAATTAGATCGGCGTTTCTGGATGTTGTTGATAAATGGCTTTCGCTTTGCATAGTAGAGCTTTAACTTACACTTTGAAGCATTTTAAGGGGGTCAAATTACAGCTCAAAGAGTCGAAAATGACATTTTTTAGGAAACTTTGCGAAGGGGTTCTTTGAAGGCGCGTAAAATCAAAACCGGAGCAGTAATCCAAACTTTGTTGAATAGTTTTAATCACAAGGGTTCAATCCCTCTCCTGTGCGAGTTTGAAGCCGAAACGACAAACGCACTCGGAGGAGTTTACGTTTGAAAAAGGTGACGGGTTTTTACAAAACTTTTATTTTGAAGGGGTAATTTTGAACTTCCTGTTGATTTCTGCCGAAGGATGTCAATAATCTAAATGTAGGTCTAAGCGAGACTAACATAGAAGTTTTTGTTTCATGTCTCTATGACATTCCTAACAGAAGTTACAAGCAGTTTTGTCAGGGTTTTTTTCTTAGGGGGCGCTAAAGCGCAATTATGACTTTAGGGGTTTGGTTTTTTATTAGATGGCAATTTTCGCCAGTTCTGATGAGTGTGTGAAATTTAGTGAGTTTTGAAGCATATTCAGGGGGTCAAATTACAGTTCAAAGAGGCGTCGGAATAATAATAAATAAAGAATAATAAAACGCATGAAAAACAATAGGTCCTTTGGCAATGGGCCATGCGGGCCCTAATAAATACATATGTTTATAGGGACATACTGTAATAACTTGGAGTAATAAATGAAGATTAAAGCTGCAAGCAGCGTTGGTCGGGTCCGCCTTTGGCCGCTGCCAAGCCCTGGTCTAAGTCAGACCTACATAGAAGTTTTTGTTGCATGTCTCTACGACATTCCTAACAGAAGTTACAAGCAGTTTTGTCAGGGTTTTTTTCTTAGGAGGTGCTAAAGCGCAATTATGACTTTAGGGGTTTGGTTTTTTATTAGATGGCAATTTTTGCCAGTCCTGATGTGTGTGTAAAATTTGGTGAGTTTTGAAGCATGTTAAGGGGGTGAAATTATGGATCGGCGTTTCTGGATGTTGTTGATAAATGGCTTTCGCTTTGCATAGTAGAGCTTTAACTTACACTTTGAAGCATTTTAAGGGGGTCAAATTATAGATCGGCGTTTCTGGATGTTGTTGATAAATGGCTTTCGCTTTGCATAGTAGAGCTTTAACTTACACTTTGAAGCATTTTAAGGGGGTCAAATTACAGCTCAAAGAGGCAAAAATGACATTTTTTAGGAAACTTTGCGAAGGGGTTCTTTGAAGGCGCGTAAAATCAAAACCGGAGCAGTAATCAAAACTTTGTTGGATAGTTTTAATCAAAAGGGTTCAATCTCTCTCCTGTGCGAGTTTGAAGCCGAAACGACAAACGCACTCGGAGGAGTTTACGTTTGAAAAAGGTGACGGGTTTTTACAAAACTTTTATTTTGAAGGGGTAATTTTTAACTTCCTGTTGATTTCTGCCGAAGGATGTCAATTATCTAAATGTAGGTCTAAGCGAGACCAACATAGAAGTTTTTGTTTCATGTCTTTCCGACATTCCTACTGGAAGTTATCAGCAATTTTGTTTGTGTTTTCTTCCTAGGAGCAGTTTTTGCTTTGTTTTATTCAAAAATTGCGCTAGAGCGAAATTTTGAGTGTTGGGATTTGTTTTTTTCATTAGATCGCAATTTTCGCCAGTTCAGATGTGTGTGCCAAGTTTGGTGAGTTTTGAAGCATTTTAAGGAGGTCAAATTACAGCTCAAAGAGGCAAAAATAGCATTTTTTGAGAAAATTTTGCTTTGAATGGGTTTTTGCAAAATTTTTATTGATTTTTGACCTAGAAAGTAAAATTATGAAATCTAGGTCTAGGTCAGACCTACATACAGGTTTTTGTTTCATGTCTCTACGACATTCCTAACGGAAGTTACAAGCAGTCTGTTTTTTTTTTTCTTCCTAGGGGGCGCTAGCGCGCAATTTTCAATTTCAGGGTTTGGTTGCTTAATAAGTTGGGAAGGTTTGCCAGATCGATGTGTGTGTCAAATTTGGTGAGTTTTGAAGCATGTTAAGGGGGTCATATTACAGCGCATAAGTGTGGAATAATAATAAAACGCACCAGTTTCAATAGGGTCCTTGGCCCATTGCAAAGGACTCCTGTGGAGTCCTTTGCAATGGGCCTGGCGGACCCTAATAACAAGTGTGTGTAAGAAATTTAAATGAGCCCCCTTTGGCCCAAATTAATAAAAATGAATACAAAATAAAAATAAATAAATATGTTTATAGGGACATACTGTAATAACTTGGAGTAATAAATGAAGATTAAAAAACAATTACACGTTTTTTTTTTTTCAAAATGTGTCGACTTTTTTGGAGGAACAATTTCTCATATTTTTTCTGTTTCTGTAAATATTGCAATATTTTCACGTGGAATCATTACTTTTTTGCTGTAAAATTATTACTTTTTAATGCAAAATGGCGACAATTGGGGGGCGGTATAGCTCGGTTGGTAGAACCTGCAACTCTGGGGTTGCAGGTTCGATTCCCACTTCCGCCATCCTAGTCACTGCCGTTGTGTCCTTGGGCAAGACACTTTACCCACCTGCTCCCAGTGCCACCCACACTGCTTTAAATGTAACTTAGATATTGGGTTTCACTATGTAAAGCGCTTTGAGTCACTAGAGAAAAGCGCTACATAAATATAATTCACTTCACAAGAAGGAAAGGTATCTTCCATATGAGGAGGTGCGAACAAGTGACGACATAAATCAATAGAATGTCTCATTTGCACCCCCTGCTGGTCAAAATGAGGGCGGTCCCAAAAAGGAGGCAGTGACCACGTTGACTGTGTGTCGCTTTTAAAAGTGCTCCCCCTCCGGGCAACATATGAAATAACAAGTGTGTGTAAGAAATTGAAATGAGCCCCCTTTGGCCCAAATTAATAAAAATTAATACAAAATAAAAATATAGGGACATACTGTAAAAACTTGGAGTAATAAATGAAGATTAGAAAACAATTACACATTTTTTTTTTCACAATGTGTCGACTTTTTTTGGGGAACAATTTTCTCATATTTTTTTTGTTTCTGTAAATATTGCAATATTTTCACGTGGAATCATTACTGTTTTGTTGTAAAATTATGACTTTTTAATGCAAAATGGCGACAATTGGGGGGCGGTATAGCTCGGTTGGTAGAGTGGCCGTGCCAGCAACTCGGGGGTTGCAGGTTCGATTCCCACTTACGCCATCCTAGTCACTGCCGTTGTGTCCTTGGGCAAGACACTTTACCCACCTGCTCCCAGTGCCACCCACACTGCTTTAAATGTAACTTAGATATTGGGTTTCACTATGTAAAGCGCTTTGAGTCACCAGAGAAAAGCGCTATATAAATATAATTCACTTCACTTCACAATTGGACTATAAAATTCTGCCAATTTTTTGGTTGTTTTCTTGTAAAATAGTGACATTTTTTTGAGTAAAAGGACGACTTTTGCCATCATTTTGCCAAGTACAATTCAGATGATTATTGTAATATTGCCGAAATTTTTAAGCTTCCTTATAAACTTGTGACTTTTCTCGAGTAAAATTACGACTCGTTTCATAAAATTGCCAACAATTTTAAGCTTTTCTTGTAAAATGGCGACTGTTGTCGAGGAAAATTCCAACTTTTATCATAATATTGCACAAATGTTCAGTTTTTTCTTGTAAAATTTGGACTTGCGTTGAGTAAAAATATGACTTTTAATACTAGAGGTAGGAATTTTTCGGATGTCTTAAGAAGGTAACAAATACAAGAATGTGGGTGTGTGTGTGTGTGTGTGTGTGTGTGTGTGTGTGTGTGTGTGTGCATCCACCCACAGTGGTTTAAATGTAACTTAGATATTGGGTTTCACTATGTAAAGCGCTTTGAGTCACTAGAGAAAAGCGCTATATAAACATAATTCACTTCACAACTGGACTATAAAATTCTGCCAAATTTTTGGTTGTTTTCTTGTAAAATAGTGACATTTTTTCAAGTAAAATGATGACTTTTGTCATCATTTTGCCAAGTACAATTCAGATAATATTGACGAAAATGTTAAGCTTCCTTATAAACCCGTGACTTTTCTCGAGTAAAATTACGACTTGTTTCATAAAATTGCCGACAATTTTAAGCTTTTCTTGTAAAATGGCGACTGTTATCGAGTAAAATTCCAACTTTTATCATAATATTGCACAAATGTTCAGTTTTTTCTTGTAAAATTTGGACTTGCGTTGAGTAAAAATATGACTTTTAATACTAGAGGTAGGAATTTTTCGGATGTCTTAAGAAGGTAACAAATACAAGAATGAATGTGTGTGTGTGTGTGTGTGTGTGTGTGTGTGTGTGTGTGTGTGTGTGTGTCTGTGTGTGTGTGTATCCACCCACACTGCTTTAAATGTAACTTAGATATTGGGTTTCACTATGTAAAGCGCTTTGAGTCACTAGAGAAAAGCGCTATATAAATATAATTCACGTCACAATTGTCCTATAAAATTCTGCCAATTTTTGGGTTGTTTTCTTGTAAAATAGTGAAATTTTTTTGAGGAAAATGATGACTTTTGCCATCATTTTGCCAAGTACAATTTAGATAATTATTGTAATATTGCCAACATTTTTAAGCTTCCTTATAAACTCGTGACTTTTCTCGAGTAAAATTACGACTCGTTTCATAAAATTGCCAACAATTTTAAGCTTTCCTTGTAAAATGGCGACTGTTGTCGAGGAAAATTCCAACTTTTATCATAATATTGCACAAATGTTCAGTTTTTTCTTGTAAAATTTGGACTTGCGTTGAGTAAAAATATGACTTCTAATACTAGAGGTAGGCATTTTTCGGACGTCTTAAGAAGGTAACAAATACAAGAATGTGTGTGTGTGTGTGTGTGTGTGTGTGTGTGTGTGTGTGTGTGTGCATCCACCCACACTGCTTTAAATGTCACTTAGATATTGGGTTTCACTATGTAAAGCGCTTTGAGTCACTAGAGAAAAGCGCTATATAAATATAATTCACTTCACAATTGTCCTATAAAATTCTGCCAATTTTTTGGTTGTTTTATTGTAAAATAGTGACATTTTTTTGAGCAAAATGATGACTTTTGCCATCATTTTGCCAAGTACAATTCAGATAATATTGCCAAAATTTTTAAGCTTCCTTATAAACTCGTGACTTTTCTCCAGTAAAATTACGACTCGTTTCATAAAATTGCCAACAATTTTAAGCTTTTCTTGTAAAATGGCGACTGTTGTCGAGGAAAATTCCAACTTTTATCATAATATTGCACAAATGTTCAGTTTTTTCTTGTAAAATTTGGACTTGTTTTGAGTAAAAATATGACTTTTAATACTAGAGGTAGGCATTTTTCGGATGTCTTAAGAAGGTAACAAATACAAGAATGTGTGTGTGTGTGTGTGTGTGTGTGTGTGTGTGTGTGTGCATCCACCCACACTGCTTTAAATGTAACTTAGATATTGGGTTTCACTATGTAAAGCGCTTTGAGTCACTAGAGAAAAGCGCTATATAAATATAATTCACTTCACAATTGTCCTATAAAATTCTGCCAATTTTTGGGTTGTTTTCTTGTAAAATAGTGACATTTTTTGAGTAAAATTATGACTTTTGCCATCATTTTGCCAAGTACAATTCAGATAATTATTGTAATATTGCCGAAAATGTTAAACTTCCTTATAAACTTGTGACTTTTGTCCAGTACAATTATGACTCGTTTCATAAAATTGCTAACAATTTTAAGCTTTTCTTGTAAAATGGCGACTGTTGTCGAGGAAAATTCCAACTTTTATCATAATATTGCACAAATGTTCAGTTTTTTCTTGTAAAATTTGGACTTGCGTTGAGTAAAATTATGACTTTTAATACTAGAGGTAGGCATTTTTCGGATGTCTTAAGAAGGTAACAAATACAAGAATGTGTGTGTGTGTGTGTGTGTGTGTGCGTGCATCCAATCCCTGCCTAACACACTCAAAGTGCCGCCGCCATGCACGACTGGAGGACATGCTGCAGGGGACTTCTACCTCCAGGCTAACGCCTACGAGTCAGTTTGTGTTTGGGAGCTAAGGCGGTTGGGAGGAGCACACGGACAACACGCAGAGGAGATAGAGCTGTCAAAATGCCTGCTGGGGTGGGAGGTCGACAGCCTTGGCTTTACCTCGGGGCCGACTGGGCAGCGTCTGACATCCTGGGGCCGCAGAGGGAGGCGGGGTTTGAAGGGGTTAAAGGTGAGGGGGGGGGGGGGGTGTGGTAGTGCGAGAGGAGAGGCCGAGAGAGAGAAAATATAGGGATGGAAACATAGAGAGAGAGACAAAGAAAGAGAGAAATAGAGCAATAGATGAAGAAGGAGAGATAGAGACAGAGAGTGAGAGAGAGATGGAGATAGAGGGAGAAAGAGAGATGGATAAAGAAACAGAGAGAGGATAGAGAGAGACACACAGGGAAAGAGACAAAGAGAGAGAGAGCGATAAAGAGGGTGGGATAGAGAGTGAGAGAGAAAGAGAGACAGAGAAAGAGAGAGAAATACAGTGATATAGGACAAGAGAAAGAGAGTGAGAGAGGGATAGAAATAGAGAGAGATAGAGTGAAAGAGACAGAGAGAGAGACAGAGAGAGAGAGCGATAAAGAGGGCGGGATAGGGACAGAGAAAGAGAGTGAGTGAGAGAGAAAGAGAGAGAGAGAGACAGACAGAGAAAGAGAGAGAAATATAGAGGTATAGAGCGGGAGACAGGGAGTGAGAGAGGGATGGCGATAGAGAGAGAAAGAGTGAAAGAGAGATAGATAGTGATGGAAACAGAGAGAGGGCGAGAGAGAGAAAAATATAGGGATGGAAACATAGAGAGAGAGAGAGACAAAGAAAGAGAGAAATGGAGCGATAGATGAAGAAGGAGAGATAGAGACAGAGTGAGAGAGAGATGGAGATAGAGAGAGAAAGAGAGATAGATAAAGAAACAGAGAGAGAATAGAGAGACACACAGAGAAAGAGATAAAGAGAGAAAGAGCGATAAAGAGGGCGGGATAGGGACAGAGAAAGAGAGTGAGAGAGAAAGAGAGAGAGAGAGAGACAGACAGACAGATAGAGAAAGAGAGAGAAATATAGGGGTATAGAGCGGGAGACGGAGAGTGAAAGAGGGATGGCGATAGAGAGAGAAATAGTGAAAGAGAGATAGATAGTGATGGAAACAGAGAGAGGGATAGAGAGAGACACACAGAGAAAGAGACAAATAGAGAGAGAGAGATAAGGAGGGCAAGATAGAGACAGAGAGAGAGATGGAGATAGAGAGAAAGACATAAAGAGAGAGAAAGAGAGAGGGATCAAGAAAAAGAAAGAGTGAAAGATAGAGATAAAAAAGAGAGATAGAGACACACAAAACAGAGAGAAATAGATAAAGAAGGAGAGATAGAGACAGAGATAAATAGATAGAGAAAGAGAAAGAGAGCGTGAGAAAGAGAGAGACAGAGAAAGAGAGACAAATATGGAGATATATAGCGAGAGACAGAGAGGGAGAGAGGGATGAGATAGAGAGAGAAAGAGTGAAAGAGAGATAGATAGAAACAGAGAGAGAGATAGAGAGAGACACACAGAGAAAGAGACAAATAGAGAGATAGAGATAAAGAGGGCAAGATGGAGAGAGGGAGAAACAGAGAGAGAGGGAGAGATAGAGAGAGAGAGAGAAATATAGCGATATAGAGCAAGAGACAGAGCGTGAGAGAGATGGAGATAGAGAGAGAGACATAAAGAGAGATAAAGAGAGAGGGATCAAGAAAAAGAAAGATATACATAAAAACAGAGAGGGATAGAGACACACAAAGAAAGAGAAAAATAGATAAAGAAGGAGAGATAGAGACAGAGAAATAGACAGAGAAAGAGAGAGTGCGAGAAAGAGAGAGACAGAGAAAGAGAGAGAAATATGGAGATATAGAGCGGGAGACAGAAAGTGAGAGAGGGATGGAGATGGAGAGAGAAAGAGTGAAAGATAGATGGATAGAGATAAAAAGAGAGAGGGATAGAGAGACACAAAGAGAGAAAGATATAGAAATAAAGATGGAGAGAGCAAAAGAGAGAGAGAGACAGTGACACAAAGAGCGAGAGAGGCGATGGAGGTGAAGAAGTGAGAGAGGAAAGAACAAAAGCAGCAGTGAGAAGCGAAGATAAGAAAAAATTGCTTTGGCAAAAAAAAGAAGAAGAAAAAAGACAAACAACAACAACTTGTCTCCGGGCAACCAAAAGAGAGAGAGGATCATGCCGGAAAAGGGCGAGTGACAAAAATAGCGATGGCAGGGAGGTGATCATGAAGGAGTGATTGATGTGGAAATATATCTGCCTTACAACCTTCACTTTCACTTTCACTTTCAGGTGGGGGCTGACAATACACCCGCCCTCTGGTGGCTGTGAGCGCCACACCCAATCTTACTTTCACTTTCCATCTTGACTCCACCCCTGATGATGCCTTTCACCCATCCTTACTTTCACTTTCCATCTTGACTCCACCCCTGATGCCTTTCACCCATTCTTACTTTCACTTTCCATCTTGACTCCACCACTGATGATGCCTTTCACCCATCCTTACTTTCACTTTCCATCTTGACTCCACCCCTGATGATGCCTTTCACCCATCCTTACTTTCACTTTCCATCTTGACTCCACCCCTGATGCCTTTCACCCATCCTTACTTTCACTTTCCATCTTGACTCCACCACTGATGATGCCTTTCACCCATCCTTACTTTCACTTTCCATCTTGAATCCACCACTGATGCCTTTCACCCATTCTTACTTTCACTTTCCATCTTGACTCCACCCCTGATGCCTTTCACCCATCCTTACTTTCACTTTCCATCTTGACTCCAACCTTGATGCCTATCACCCATCCTTACTTTCACTTTCCATCTTGAATCCACCACTGATGATGCCTTTCACCCATCCTTACTTTCACTTTCCATCTTGAATCCACCACTAATGATGCCTTTCACCCATCCTTACTTTCACTTTCCATCTTGGCTCCACCACTGATGATGCCTTTCACCCATCCTTACTTTCACTTTCCATTTTAACTCCACCACTGATGTCCTTCACCCATCCTTACTTTCACTTTCCATTTTACCTCCACCCCGATGATGCGTTTCACCCATCCTTACTTTCATTTTCCATATGGACTCCACCACAGATGCCTTTCACCCATCCTTACTTTCACTTTCCATTTTAACTCCACCACTGATGCCCTTCACCCATCCTTACGTTCACTTTCCATTTTACCTCCACCCCTGATGATACGTTTCACCCATCCTTACTTTCACTTTCTATATGGACTGCACCACAGATGATGCCTTTCACCCATCCTTACTTTCACTTTCCATTTTAACTCCACCACTGATGCCCTTCACCCATCCTTGCGTTCACTTTCCATTTTACCTCCACCCCTGATGATACGTTTCACCCATCCTTACTTTCACTTTCCATATGGACTGCACCACAGATGCCTTTCACCCATCCTTACTTTCACTTTCCATTTTAACTCCACCACTGATGCCCTTCACCCAGCCTTACTTTCACTTTCCATTTTACCTCCACCCCTGATGATGCGTTTCACCCATCCTTACTTTCACTTTCCATATGGACTCCACCACAGATGATGCCTTTCACACATCCTTACTTTCACTTTCCATTTGAACTCCACCACTGATGCCCTTCACCCATCCTTACTTTCACTTTCCATTTTACCTCCAACCCTGATGATGCCTTTCACCCATCCTTACTTTCACTTTCCATATGGACTCCACCACAGACGATGCCTTTCACACAGGCTGAGGTTTTAAATGCCAGAAATACTTTTTAAACCCTTTTTTTTTTTTTTAATGTTCCTATCACTCACAATTTTTACGTGAGACAAGAACACACCTTTTTCTCCTCAAATACGCCATGTGAGGTGCTACTTTTGCCTCATTTCTGTGAGAATCCTGCGTGTGACCGGCGTGGGACTATCCAGGACCAGCTGCAGTGAGCTCAAACCACCAGCAGGTGGCATCTGTGAGCAGACAATACTGTTTCACTTATCAGGTGGGTAGTGGGTACACTTTTTCACCCTCTGAAAAACGTCCAAAATGCGCCAAGAATACTCCATTTACATGTCGTGAGCTGAATATTACCAACTATTAGCCATATTGTTATTATAAGCGCTAACGTAGAGGAACTACTTTTAGTGGCACCGTGATCACAGAGAGCTTAATAGCTTGAAAATGGCGCAAAATGTGAGAATTTTGGGCTATTTTAGAACTATGACTAGTTGATTCATTTGAATGGGAATTTCCTGGAAATTTGGGAATTTCTGCAACAACTGTGAATTTTTGAAAATATTGATAATAGCACAATTTATCTGAGATGACATGAACGGGTTATGGTTGGAATTTTTCAAAATGGTTGAAAAATGTTGACGTAGTAACAGTTGGAATTCAAATTGGTGTTTCGGAATTCCTGGAATTCGGGGAAAACCGGAAATTTGTACGAAAAAAAAAAATAATAGAAGCCTTAGTTGTCTTAACGAAGAGTAATGTTTTGATGGTGGAAATGGTCGGAAACAGTTAAGAAAATGTGGAC
>NC_084618.1:9643891-9678891 GCF_033978795.1 Nerophis ophidion | reverse complement strand
GGAGGAAGGTGAGTCGGCACAAGGGAAGTGAAAGGGTGAGTCGGCACACGGGAAGTGGGAGGGTGAGTCGGCACACAGGAAGCGGGAGGGTGAGTCAGCACACGGGAAGCGGGAGGGTGAGTCGGCACACGGGAAGTGGCAGGGTGAGTTGGCAAATGGAGTGGACGGAAGGTGAGTCGGCACACGGGAAGCGGGAGGGTGAGTCGGCACACAGGAAGCGGGAGGGTGAGTCGGCACACAGGAAGTGGGAGGAAGGTGAGTCGGCACAAGGGAAGTGAAAGGGTGAGTCGGCACACGGGAAGTGGGAGGGTGAGTCGGCACACGGGAAGTGGGAGGAGGGTGAGTCAGTACACGGGAAGCGGGGGGGTGAGTTGGCACACGGGAAGTGGGAGGAAGGTGAGTCAACACACGGGAAGCGGGAGGAGGGTGAGTTGGCACATGGGAAGTGGGAGGGTGAGTCAGTACACGGGAAGCGGGAGGTTGAGTTGGCACACGGGAAGTGGGAGGGTGAGTCAGTACATGGGAAGCTGGGGGGTGAATTGGCACACGGAAAGTGGGAGGAAGGTGAGTCAGCACACGGGAAGTGGGAGGGTGAGTCGGCACACAGGAAGCGGGAGGGTGAGTCAGCACACGGGAAGCGGGAGGGTGAGTTGGCACACGGAGTGGACGGAAGGTGAGTCGGCACACGGGAAGCGGGAGGGTGAGTTGGCAAATGGAGTGGACGGAAGGTGAGTCGGCACACGGGAAGCGGGAGGGTGAGTCGGCACACAGTAAGCGGGAGGGTGAGTTGGCACACGGAGTGGACGGAAGGTGAGTCGGCACACGGGAAGCGGGAGGGTGAGTCGGCACACGGGAAGCGGGAGGGTGAGTTGGCACAAGGGAAGTGGGAGGAAGGTGAATCGGCACACGGGAAGCGGGAGGGTGAGTTGGCACACGGGAAGCGGGAGGGTGAGTTGGCACACGGGAAGTGGGAGGAAGGTGAGTCGGCACACGGGAAGCGGGAGGGTGAGTTGGCACACGGGAAATGGGAGGAAGGTGAGTTGGCACACGGGAAATGGGAGGAAGGTGAGTCGGCACACGGGAAGCGGGAGGGTGAGTTGGCACACGGGAAATGGGAGGAAGGTGAGTCGGCACACGGGAAGTGGGAGGATGGTAAGTCGGCACCCGGGAAGTGGGAGGAGGGTAAGTCGGCACACGGGAAGCATCACCAAAAAGCGAGGGGCGTCACCTCGGTGTAGCCCATGCTGGCGGCGGCCACGAGCGCCTGCTGCACGGCGTGGCTCTTGGTGAAGGCGGCCTGCTGCTGGCTCTGCCCGCCGCTCCAGTCGCACTGGATGAGGAACTTCACCACCTCCATGTGGCCCCTGAGGGCCGCGTGCACCAGCGCGCACTGCCCGTTCTTGTCCAGATGGTCCACCTGGGCCCGCCGGCGGCAAAGCGCCGTCACGATGGCCATGTGGCCCCCGGCGGCGGCGTAGCCCAGTGGCGTGAGGCCGCTCTCGGAGGGGGCGTCGGCGAAGGCGCCGTACTCCAGCAGCAGAGCCACCATGTCCATGTAGCCCAGGTGGGCGTGGACGCACAGCACGGGGGCGTTGTTCAGCACCTCCGTGCGGTAGTTGACGTTGGCCCCGCCCAGCATCAGCAGACGACTCACCTGCAGAGAGAAAACAGGTGAAGACGGGGTTGATGAAAGAAGACATGACGCCTTCATGGACACTGTGCACTGGCCTTTACTTTCTACACAGGTGTGCCCTTGGGCAAGGCACCAAACAGTCGTAACATACGTACAAGGTCAATGCGTGACATCGTAACACAACACTATAGCGTGACATCGTGGCTCAACAAGTATGACATCGTAGTGTGACATCATCGCGTAACATCGTAGTTTGACATAGCATAACATCGTAGCATAAAATTGTAGCATAACATTGTAGCTGAACACTGTAGCGTGACATCGTAGCTCAATAAGCGTGACATCGTAGTGTTACATAGCTTAACATCGTACCACGATATTGTAGCGTGTCATTGTAGCACACATTGTACCACGATACTATAGCATGACATCATAGCGCGACATCGTAACACAACATCGTACACATGACACTTTAGCGTAACGTCATGATGTGACATTTAGCACAATACCGTAGCAAGACCAGATAGTAGCATATCGTTGCGTGATTTAGTATAACATCGTATGGTCACACTGTAGCGTGACATCATCGCATGACGTCGTAGCTTGGTACCATACATGACATAACAATGACATCACAGCATGACGTCCTAGCATGATGTCGTATCTTGGTATGATACATGACAAAACATGACACAACAATGACATCATAGCGTGACGTCGTAGCTTGGTTACATACATGACACAACAATGACATCATTGTGTGGTACCATACATGACATAACATGACACAACAATGACATCATAGTGTGGTACCATACATGACACAACAATGACATCACATCATGACATCATAGCATGATGTCGTAACTTGGCATCATACATGACACAACAATGACTTCACAGCGTGACATCATAGAGTGACGTCGTAGCTTGGTAGCATACATGACATAACGATGACTTCACAGCGTGACATTAATGACATCATTATGTGACATCATAGCATGACATTGTAGCTTGGTAGCATACATGACACAACAATGACATCATTATGTGACATCATAGCACAACGTTGTAGCTTGGTTAGTATAGATGACACAACAATGACATCATTATGTGACATCATAACTTGATGTCACATAATGATGACATACATGACACAACAATGACATCATTATGTGACATCATAGCATGATGTCACATAATGATGACATACATGACACAACAATGACATCATTATGTGACATCATAGCATGACGTTGTAGCTTGGTAGCATAGATGACACAACAATGACTTCATTATGTGACATCATAGCATGACGCTGTAGCTTGGTAGCATAGATGACACAACAATGACATCATTATGTGACATCATAGCAGACCGCTGTAGCTTGGTAGCATAGATGACACAACAATGACATCATTATGTGACATCATAGCATGACGTTGTAGCTTGGTAGCATACATGACACAACAATGACTTCATTATGTGACATCATAGCATGACGCTGTAGCTTGGTAGCATAGATGAAACAACAATGACATCATTATGTGACATCATAGCATGACGTTGTAGCTTGGTAGCATAGATGACACAACAATGACATCATTATGTGACATCATAGCATGACGCTGTAGCTTGGTAGCATAGATGACACAACAATGACATCATTATGCGACATCATAGCATGACGTTGGAGCTTGGTAGCATAGATGACACAACAATGACATCATTATGTGACATCATAGCATGACGCTGTAGCTTAGTAGCATACATGACACAACAATGACATCATTATGTGACATCATAGCATGACACTGTAGCTTGGTAGCATAGATGACACAACAATGACATCATTATGTGACATCATAACATGACGTTGTAGCTTGGTAGCATAGATGACACAACAATGACATCATTGTGTGACATCATAGCATGAAGTTGTAGCTTGGTAGCATAGATGACACAACAATGACATCATTATGTGACATCATAGCATGACGCTGTAGCTTGGTAGCGTAGATGACACAACAATGACATCATGATGTGACATCATAGCATGACGTTGTAGCTTGGTAGCATACATGACACAACAATGACATCATTATGTGACATCATAGCATGACATTGTAGCTTGGTTAGACTGGTTTGACACAACAATGACATCATTATGTGACATCATAGCATGACGCTGTAGCTTGGTAGCATACATGACACAACAATGACATCATTATGTGACATCATAGCATGACGTTGGAGCTTGGTAGCATAGATGACACAACAATGACATCATTATGTGACATCATAGCATGACGCTGTAGCTTAGTAGCATACATGACACAACAATGACATCATTATGTGACATCATAGCATGACACTGTAGCTTGGTAGCATAGATGACACAACAATGACATCATTATGTGACATCATAACATGACGTTGTAGCTTGGTAGCATAGATGACACAACAATGACATCATTGTGTGACATCATAGCATGACGTTGTAGCTTGGTAGCATAGATGACACAACAATGACATCATTATGTGACATCATAGCATGACGCTGTAGCTTGGTAGCATAGATGACACAACAATGACATCATTATGTGACATCATAGCATGACGTTGTAGCTTGGTAGCATAGATGACACAACAATGACATCATTATGTGACATCATAGCATGACGTTGGAGCTTGGTAGCATAGATGACACAACAATGACATCATTATGTGACATCATAGCATGACGCTGTAGCTTAGTAGCATACATGACACAACAATGACATTATGTGACATCATAGCATGACACTGTAGCTTGGTAGCATAGATGACACAACAATGACATCATTATGTGACATCATAACATGACGTTGTAGCTTGGTAGCATAGATGACACAACAATGACATCATTGTGTGACATCATAGCATGAAGTTGTAGCTTGGTAGCATAGATGACACAACAATGACATCATTATGTGACATCATAGCATGACGCTGTAGCTTGGTAGCGTAGATGACACAACAATGACATCATGATGTGACATCATAGCATGACGTTGTAGCTTGGTAGCATACATGACACAACAATGACATCATTATGTGACATCATAGCATGACATTGTAGCTTGGTTAGACTGGTTTGACACAACAATGACATCATTATGTGACATCATAGCATGACGCTGTAGCTTGGTAGCATACATGACACAACAATGACATCATTATGTGACATCATAGCATGACGTTGTAGCTTGGTAGCATACATGACACAACAATGACTTCACAGCGTGACATTAATGACATCATTATGTGACATCATAACATGACGTTGTAGCTTGGCAGCATACATGACACAACAATGACATCATTATGTGACATCATAGCATGACGTTGTAGCTTGGTAGCATAGATGACGCAACAATGACATCATTATGTGACATCATAACATGACGTTGTAGCTTGGTAGCATACATGACACAACAATGACATCATTATGTGACATCATAGCATGAAGTTGTAGCTTGGTAGCATACATGACACAACAATGACATCATTATGTGACATCATAGCATGACGCTATAGCTTGGTAGCATACATGACACAACAATGACATCACAGTGTGACATCATAGCATGACGTTGTAGCTTGGTAGCATAGATGACACAACAATGACATCATTATGTGACATCATAACATGACGTTGTAGCTTGGTAGCATAGATGACACAACAATGACATCATTATGTGACATCATAGCACGACGTTGTAGCTTGGTAGCATAGATGACACAACAATGACATCATTATGTGACATCATAGCATGATGCTGTAGCTTGGTAGCATACATGACACAACAATGACATCATTATGTGACATCATAGCATGACGCTATAGCTTGGTAGCATACATGACACAACAATGACATCACAGTGTGACATCATAGCATGACGTTGTAGCTTGGTAGCATAGATGACACAACAATGACATCATTATGTGACATCATAGCATGACGTTGTAGCTTGGTAGCATAGATGACACAACAATGACATCATTATGTGACATCATAGCATGACGTTGTAGCTTGGTAGCATAGATGAAACAACAATGACATCATTATGTGACATCATAGCTGACGTTGTAGTCTGGTAGCATAGATGACACAACAATGACATCATTATGTGACATCATAGCACGGTGTTGTAGCTTGGTAGCATAGATGACACAACAATGACATCATTATGTGACATCATAGCATGATGCTGTAGCTTGGTAGCATACATGACACAACAATGACATCATTATGTGACATCATAGCATGACGCTATAGCTTGGTAGCATACATGACACAACAATGACATCATTATGTGACATCATAGCATGACGTTGTAGCTTGGTAGCATACATGACACAACAATGACATCATTATGTGACATCATAGCATGACGCTATAGCTTGGTAGCATACATGACACAACAATGACATCATTATGTGACATCATAGCATGACGTTGTAGCTTGGTAGCATACATGACACAACAATGACATCATTATGTGACATCATAGCATGACGTTGTAGCTTGGTAACATAGATGACACAACAATGACATCATTATGTGACATCATAGCATGACGTTGTAGCTTGCTAGCATAGATGACACAACAAACACATCATTATGTGACATCATAGCATGACGTTGTAGCTTGGTAGCATAGATGACACAACAAACACATAATTATGTGACATCATAGCATGACGTTCTAGCTTGGTAGCATAGATGACACAACAATGACATCATTATGTGACATCATAGCATGACGTTGTAGCTTGGTAGCATAGATGACACAACAATGACATCATTATGTGACATCATAGCACGACGTTGTAGCTTGGTAGCATAGATGACACAACAATGACATCATTATGTGACATCATAGCACGACGTTGTAGCTTGGTAGCATAGATGACACAACAATGACATCATTATGTGATATCATAGCATGACGCTATAGCTTGGTAGCATAGATGACACAACAATGACATCATTATGTGACATCATAGCATGATGCTGTAGCTTGGTAGCATACATGACACAACAATGACATCATTATGTGACATCATAGCATGACGTTGTAGCTTGGTAGCATAGATGACGCAACAATGACATCATTATGTGACATCATAACATGACGTTGTAGCTTGGTAGCATACATGACACAACAATGACATCATTATGTGACATCATAGCATGACGTTGTAGCTTGGTAGCATAGATGACACAACAATGACATCATTATGTGACATAATAGCATGACGTTGTAGCTTGGTAGCATAGATGACACAACAATGACATCATTATGTGACATCATAACATGACGTTGTAGCTTGGTAGCATAGATGACACAACAATGACATCATTATGTGACATCATAGCATGACGTTGTAGCTTGGTAGCATAGATGACACAACAATGACATCATTATGTGACATCATAACATGACGTTGTAGCTTGGTAGCATAGATGACACAACAATGACATCATTATGTGACATCATAGCATGACGTTGTAGCTTGGTAGCATACATGACACAACAATGACATCATTATGTGACATCATAGCATGACGCTATAGCTTGGTAGCATACATGACACAACAATGACATCACAGTGTGACATCATAGCATGACGTTGTAGCTTGGTAGCATAGATGACACAACAATGACATCATTATGTGACATCATAGCATGACGTTGTAGCTTGGTAGCATAGATGACACAACAATGACATCATTATGTGACATCATAGCATGACGTTGTAGCTTGGTAGCATAGATGACACAACAATGACATCATTATGTGACATCATAGCTGACGTTGTAGCCTGGTAGCATAGATGACACAACAATGACATCATTATGTGACATCATAGCACGGTGTTGTAGCTTGGTAGCATAGATGACACAACAATGACATCATTATGTGACATCATAGCATGATGCTGTAGCTTGGTAGCATACATGACACAACAATGACATCATTATGTGACATCATAGCATGACGCTATAGCTTGGTAGCATACATGACACAACAATGACATCATTATGTGACATCATAGCATGACGTTGTAGCTTGGTAGCATACATGACACAACAATGACATCATTATGTGACATCATAGTATGACGTTGTAGCTTGGTAGCATAGATGACACAACAATGACATCATTGTGTGACATCATAGCATGACGTTGTAGCTTGGTAGCATAGATGACACAACAATGACATCATTATGTGACATCATAGCATGACGTTGTAGCTTGGTAGCATAGATGACACAACAATGACATCATCATGTGACATCATAGCATGACGTTGTAGCTTGGTAGCATAGATGACACAACAATGACATCATTATGTGACATCATAGTATGACGTTGTAGCTTGGTAGCATAGATGACACAACAATGACATCATTGTGTGACATCATAGCATGACGTTGTAGCTTGGTAGCATAGATGACACAACAATTACATCATTATGTGACATCATAGCATGACGTTGTAGCTTGGTAGCATAGATGACACAACAATGACATCATTATCTGACATCATAGCATGATGTTATAGCTTGGTAGCATAGATGACACAACAATGACATCATTACGTGACATCACAGCGTGACGCTGTAGCTTGGTAGCATAGATGACACAACAATGACATCATTATGTGACATCATAGCATGACGTTGTAGCTTGGTAGCATAGATGACACAACAATGACATCATTATGTGACATCATAGCATGACGTTGTAGCTTGGTAGCATAGATGACACAACAATGACATCATTATGTGACATCATAGCACGACGTTGTAGCTTGGTAGCATAGATGACACAACAATGACATCATTATGTGACATCATAGCACGACGTTGTAGCTTGGTAGCATAGATGACACAACAATGACATCATTATGTGATATCATAGCATGACGCTATAGCTTGGTAGCATAGATGACACAACAATGACATCATTATGTGACATCATAGCATGATGCTGTAGCTTGGTAGCATACATGACACAACAATGACATCATTATGTGACATCATAGCATGACGTTGTAGCTTGGTAGCATAGATGACGCAACAATGACATCATTATGTGACATCATAACATGACGTTGTAGCTTGGTAGCATACATGACACAACAATGACATCATTATGTGACATCATAGCATGACGTTGTAGCTTGGTAGCATAGATGACACAACAATGACATCATTATGTGACATAATAGCATGACGTTGTAGCTTGGTAGCATAGATGACACAACAATGACATCATTATGTGACATCATAACATGACGTTGTAGCTTGGTAGCATAGATGACACAACAATGACATCATTATGTGACATCATAGCATGACGTTGTAGCTTGGTAGCATAGATGACACAACAATGACATCATTATGTGACATCATAACATGACGTTGTAGCTTGGTAGCATAGATGACACAACAATGACATCATTATGTGACATCATAGCATGACGTTGTAGCTTGGTAGCATACATGACACAACAATGACATCATTATGTGACATCATAGCATGACGCTATAGCTTGGTAGCATACATGACACAACAATGACATCACAGTGTGACATCATAGCATGACGTTGTAGCTTGGTAGCATAGATGACACAACAATGACATCATTATGTGACATCATAGCATGACGTTGTAGCTTGGTAGCATAGATGACACAACAATGACATCATTATGTGACATCATAGCATGACGTTGTAGCTTGGTAGCATAGATGACACAACAATGACATCATTATGTGACATCATAGCTGACGTTGTAGCCTGGTAGCATAGATGACACAACAATGACATCATTATGTGACATCATAGCACGGTGTTGTAGCTTGGTAGCATAGATGACACAACAATGACATCATTATGTGACATCATAGCATGATGCTGTAGCTTGGTAGCATACATGACACAACAATGACATCATTATGTGACATCATAGCATGACGCTATAGCTTGGTAGCATACATGACACAACAATGACATCATTATGTGACATCATAGCATGACGTTGTAGCTTGGTAGCATACATGACACAACAATGACATCATTATGTGACATCATAGTATGACGTTGTAGCTTGGTAGCATAGATGACACAACAATGACATCATTGTGTGACATCATAGCATGACGTTGTAGCTTGGTAGCATAGATGACACAACAATGACATCATTATGTGACATCATAGCATGACGTTGTAGCTTGGTAGCATAGATGACACAACAATGACATCATCATGTGACATCATAGCATGACGTTGTAGCTTGGTAGCATAGATGACACAACAATGACATCATTATGTGACATCATAGTATGACGTTGTAGCTTGGTAGCATAGATGACACAACAATGACATCATTGTGTGACATCATAGCATGACGTTGTAGCTTGGTAGCATAGATGACACAACAATTACATCATTATGTGACATCATAGCATGACGTTGTAGCTTGGTAGCATAGATGACACAACAATGACATCATTATCTGACATCATAGCATGATGTTATAGCTTGGTAGCATAGATGACACAACAATGACATCATTACGTGACATCACAGCGTGACGCTGTAGCTTGGTAGCATAGATGACACAACAATGACATCATTATGTGACATCATAGCATGACGTTGTAGCTTGGTAGCATAGATGACACAACAATGACATCATTATCTGACATCATAGCATGACGTTATAGCTTGGTAGCATACATGACACAACAATGACATCATTATGTGACATCATAGCATGACGCTGTAGCTTGGTAGCATACATGACACAACAATGACATCATTATGTGACATCATAGCATGACGTTGTAGCTTGGTAGCATAGATGACACAACAATGACATCATTATGTGACATCATAGCATGACGTTGTAGCTTGGTAGCATACATGACACAACAATGACATCATTATGTGACATCATAGCATGACGTTGTAGCTTGGTAGCATAGATGACACAACAATGACATCATTATGTGACATCATAGCATGACGTTGTAGCTTGGTAGCATACATGACACAACAATGACATCATTATGTGACATCATAGCATAACGTTGTAGCTTGGTAGCATACATGACACAACAATGACATCATTATGTGACATCATAGCGTTATGCTGTAGCTGGTTAGCATACATGACACAACAATGACATCACAGTGTCAGTTGTGGGAGTGACCATGTTCCGTCCACCAATCAACACACTGCACTGTTTAGCTCCGCCTCTTTGGCTCCCCAGTGACAAGTGGGTCTGACGAGGGCACCTTGATGTTGGGCGTGTAGAGGTTCCTCAGAGACGAGAGCGCGGCCGAAAGCCCCTCAGAGCTGTAGGACACCCACAGGCCTTGCAGGATGGACGAGGAGACGCCCACTTTCTTGCTCAGACCCTTAAAGAGACAGAGTGTGTCAATCATGGCCGTGTGTGTGTGTGTGTGTGTGTGTGTGTGTGTGTGGACACCAGCGCTACCTTGAAGATGTGCGCCTTGAGGATGTGATGACCCAGCTCGATGGTCTGCTGCCGGTTCAGCTTGTTCTCCTGCCGGGAGAACCAGAAGGCCAGCAGGGTGTGGCCGCTCCTGCACACAGGAAACATCAAACTTGTGGCGTCACTCCATGATTTCACTTCACGTGTCACGGGGACGTCCGACATCACAGGTATCAACAAAAGTATCGGGACGGTTTACAGCGACAGGAAGTAGCGAAAACACGCATAACATTCATTTGAAGAATTGGAATTTCAATGACAGGAAGGAGGAAGCCAGTTTTTTATGGGCGTGTCCCAAATGAAACTGGAGCCTTGAGCACTGGCCGATACTGATACAAAAGCCGTACAGTATCAACACACATGATACATACTTGTATCACTTTGCAGCCTGGAATGTTGGAAATGGTTCGATCAAAGGAAATTATAATAATAAGTTCAAAAAGTTAAGCTCAAGCAGAACATGGAATGATGCGGACACGTTTGTTACTCAATACTTCATTATTATGATTTAATTATTGGACACAGGGCACGTCCAACCGGTAGGAGGCCACGGGGAAGACCCAGGACACGTTGGCCTGGGAACGCCTCGGGATCCCCCGGGAAGAGCTAGACGAAGTGGCTGGGGAGAGGGAAGTCTGGGTTTCCCTGCTTAGGTTGCTGCCCCCGCGACCTGACCTCGGATAAGCGGAAGAAGATGGATGGATGGATGGACACTTGTTTATATTGACACGTGCTGTTTTACACTGCAATATACCGTAATTCCTTGAATTGCCACCGGGGCGCTAATTAATTTAAAACCTCTTCTCACTCCGGCACTTACCAAAGGCATGCGGTAAAAAAATTGAGTGTGATGTAAGGATACCGTCATGAAAAGCACATTTAATAAAAAAAACGATATTATGGTCTTACCTTTACTTATAAATGAAGTCCATGCCAGCTCCTTCTGATCAAAAGCATCGATAACTTGTTTATAGAAGTCTTCCTTATCTTTCTTCAGTTTTAAAAGTCTCTCTGTCTCGATGGAGATCTTTCTTTATTACCTCCTGCTTCAATTGAAAGTCCAGTTTAGAAAACTGCGGTCCCTTATCTTTCTTCAGTTTTAAAAGTCTCTGTCTCGATGGAGATCTCCCTTTATTACCTCCTGCTTCAATTGAAAGTCCAGTTTAGAAAACTGCGGCCCCTTTTCTTTCTTCAGTTTTAAAAGGCCTCTCTGTCTCGATGGAGATCTTCCTTTATTACTTCCTGCTTCGATTGAAAGTCCAGTTTAGAAAACTGCGGCCCCTTTTCTTTCTTCAGTTTTAAAAGGCCTCTCTGTCTCGATGGAGATCTTCCTTTATTACTTCCTGCTTCGATTGAAAGTCCAGTTTAGAAAACTGCGGTCCCTTATCTTTCTTCAGTTTTAAAAGTCTCTCTGTCTCGATGGAGATCTTCCTTGATTACCTCCTGCTTCGATTGAAAGTCCAGTTTAGAAAACTGCTATCAGACCGCTACTATCAGTTAGTGCGGGTGATGACAGAATTATCCCCGGACAACTCCCCCTCCCGTTCTGCTCCGAGGGTGATCTCTTTATCCCACCGCTGCCACCAGGAAGTGTTATTGTATAAATAATACACTGGGTATTTAGGACTGGAACAAGTTTTATTTCAGCCCGGTTGTTTACATAGCTAGCATAGGAGTGTTACATCCTAAAAGGTCCGTCCCAGCACATATCACATCACTCATTGTCACTTCTTCTGCAGCCGAGTAGTCGCAAGAAGGATCACTAGCGCCCTCTACCACCAGGAGGCGGGAGTCATTGAATGACTCATATTTGACACACGCAGCTACGGTATATTAATAAAACATAGCTGCTTACTGTTCTTTTTAGCATATTGTGATAGCAAAATGACTTGTACACGTTTTAATAGAAGATGTTCTTTGAACTGGGTACCAAAAGTTGTTTATTGGGCTCAGGAATGTGACACTTAGCAAGAGATCTATTATCTGATCAAGCTCTGTCTCCTGTGTCTTTGATGTAACATGTGGACTTTAGTTGACCTGGGCATATGTGTCATTTATTCTTGACCCCCAACAGAGCTAAATTGTTCCCCCTTTCCTGAGTGACCTCCCCTCCTCTGGGCAAACGACACCCTCTCCCCTTCACAGGACTTTGGGTATTCATTCCACTAGTGTACTGTATGTAAATGAGCATGGAGGGCGGGACTTCTGAGAATGTATAATTGTCATGTCAAATTCTAGAGGGGTTAGAACAAGCTGGAACGAACGGATGTGTCGTTCTGGTTTGGTCTCGCTTTGCAAAGCTTGTTATTAGGGTCCACCCTGCCCATGGCAAAGGACTCCACAGGAGTCCTTTGCCATGGGCCAAGGACCCTATTGAAACTGCTGTGTTTTATTATTATTCTTTATTATTATTCCGCTCCTTCGCACCCTAATTTGACCCCCTTAACATGCTTCAAAACTCACCAAATTTGACACACATCGGTCTGGCAAACCTTCCCAACTTATTAAACAACCGAACCCCAAAAATTAAAATTGCGCGCTAGCGCCCCCTAGGAAGAAACAAAAAACGGACTGCTTGTAACTTCCGCTAGGAATGTCGTAGAGACATGAAACAAAAACTTTTATGTAGGTGTGACTTAGACCTAGATTCCCCATTAGAAACTTCTATACCTAAAATCAACAGGAAGTTGGCAAAAACCCCTTCAAAGCAAAATTTTCGCAAAAAAATGCAATTTTTGCCTATTTGAGCTATAATTTGACCCCCTTAAAATGCTTCAAGACTCACAAAACTTGGCACACACATCAGGACTGGCAAAATGTACGATCTCATGAAAAAAAAAAAAAAAACTCAAAAATGCGCTCTAGCGCAATTTTTGAATAAAACACAGAAAAAACTGCCTCTAGGAATTGAAAACAGACAAAACTGCTTGTAACTTCCGGGAGGAAGGTTGGAGAGACATGAAACTAAAACCTCTATGTAGGTCTCACTTAGACCTACATTTTAATAATTGACATCTTTCAGTTAACAACAACAGGAAGTTAAAAATCACCCCTTCAAAATAAAAGATTTGTAAACACCCGTCACCTTTTTTCAAACGTTATCTCCTCTGAGCCCGTTTGTCGTTTCGGCTTCAAACTCGCACAGGAGAGACTTTGAACCCTTTTGATTAAAAGTTATTGAAAGAGTTTTGATAAGTTCTCCGGTTTGGATTTTACGCGCCTTCAAAAAACCCCTGCACAAATTTTCCTAAAAAATGCCATTTTTGCCTCTTTGAGTTGTAATTTGTGTTGTGATCCGATGGTCGGATCATCACCATATTGTTATTTTTGTTCCATTTTTATATCACTCTGCGGTTTGACATACTTAGTTCCTGTTTTGTTCGTTTCCATGGTCACTCATTAGTTTCAGCTGCTACTCTCTTTTCCAGCACACCTGTCTTTACTAATCACCACCTGTTTATAAGCCAGCGTTTTCTGTTCACTGATTGTCGGATCTTAGTTTGTTCACATACATCTGTTTATGACTTGTCTCTCACTCTCGTTTTTCGCTAGCTCTCACGCTAAGCTTTATTTTATTCCTAGCTTTCACGCTAGTTGTTTTGTGTTTCATTTTCTGTGCCTTTGTGCTTCGGTTTGTTTGTCCTAGCTTTCCATGCTAGCGCTTTTATTTGCCTTTTTTATTTGTATCAGTGTTTTTGTTCATAGCTCCTTTTGTTTAATAAATCCCTTAGTTCTTACCTTTTTGCTGTGTTCTTGCTGACGCATCCACGGAGGACCGAATCCGGCATTACAATGCCACACAAGTGTAACAATTTGACCCATTTAAAATGCTTCAAAGTGCAAGTTAAAGCTCTACTATGCCAAGCGAAAGCCATTTATCAACAACATCCAGAAACGCCGATCTATAATTTCACCCCCTTAACATAATTCAAAACTCACAAAATTTTACACACACATCAGGACTGGCAAAAATTGCCATCTGATAAAAAAACAAACCCCAAAAATCTAATTTGCGCTCTAACGCCCCCTAGGAATATACCCAGGCAAAACTGCTTGTAACTTCTGTTAGGAATGTCGTAGAGACATGAAACAAAAACCTCTATATAGGTCTGACTAAGATCAGGTATTGAGAAGCGGCGGCAGCAACCAAAGGCGGACCCGACCAACGCTGCTTGCAGCTTTAATTATTTGTTTGTTACTTTAATAAATCATGTTAAAGCTATTTGTCACTAAAGGATCGTCTTTAAGACATTTCCACGACAATATTCAATAGCTTGGACCTTAAATCCTACTGAATAGCTCTTAATCTTCTTCCCTTTATGCGATTTCAAATTATTTTGCGAAATGAGTTTGACCCGGCAGTAATTCAAGTCAGGTGCATACTATATACCCGGCGGCAATTCAAGGAAATACGGTAGTTCAATTATTATGACTTATCTCGAGCTTGTGTGCTTTTGTGTGCTTAGCTGTTGTGTAGCTGTTGTGTGCATAATTACAGATCGTTAACCTGAATGTCTTACATTGGTGATATAATAGTCGGGCTATTGAATGAAGTCTGTATTAAAGTGAAGTTTGGAGACCCTAACAGAAAAAGCTAAAGTAGTGCACCTGGCGTGTTTTCTCACCTGGGGTCACACAGGAACTTGGTCTTCTCCCCTTCCTCCCGCCAAATCAACCACTCCCGGAAGGAAGGGTGAACAAACATGCGGGTGCCGTCCCTCCTCTTCACCAGGAAGACGGACAGGTTGTCCAAGCGCTGCTGGAAGTCGTCCCAGTCCAGCGTGCCCTGCGTCACCACATTAGCACGTTAGCGTCAGGCCCGGGCGTCCCGAGCGGGGCCCCCCGGGCGTGGTACCTGCAGCGAGCCGGCGTTGATGGCCTGGTAGATCTGCTCGTCGGTCAGCGGGTGGAGGGACGCCACGGCCACGTTGAGGAGGGGCAGCGCCCGCTCGAAGGAGGACTGCGTGGGGAAGCGCATGTTGCACTGCAGCAGGTAGACCTCCGCCAGGTTGACCGGGACCACCTGAGGGAGGACCATCCGTTTTAGAATCAATGCAGAGTAGTTGTGCGGTCTTCCTGATCCTGGTGGCTCTTTGTGCAGCTACAGTCATGTTTGAGCCCTCTCTAGTCTGCCCGGCAACAAGAAATTATTGCTCATTCAGAGGACTTATGACAAATGTAAATAATATGTCAATAAAGTAATGTAATTATATCATCCTAGCGGGGTGTATAAAATAGTCAGGAAGTTTCATGAATACAAAGGATTATGGGTATTTGTTGTGTTGCGTTTATGCTGTGTTATGTTGTGTTACTGTGAGGATGTTCTCCCGAAATGTGTTTGTCGTTCTTAATTGGTGTGGCTTCACAGCGTGGCGCATATTACTAAGAGACAAATGTAAATAATATGTCAATAAAGTAATGTATCTTTTGTTACTAAATGTATTTAGTCTTTCAATTTTGACACAAAAAATATATATGTTCTGCGTGAAATTGCACACATTTTTAATAATAATTTTAATATTATCCAATATGCAACAATATCATATTTTTTATACTTTCCAAGTATTGTTTTTGTTAAAATAGTCTTATAAGATATCTGTTTGACTTATGATTTCAGAGCATCAAATTGTAAAACCAACAATTGATTTTATGGTGTAATTTACAGTGTTTGTTTTTATTATAGACTTAGACTTCCTTTTTATTGTCATTCAAATTTGAACTTTACAGCACAGATTAGAACGAAATTTCGTTACATAAGCTCATGGTAGTGCAGGATAAAAAAAAGAAATAAGGTGCATATATAATTATATAAATACATATAAATAATATATAAATATACTGCATGTATATAATAAATAAATAAATATATATATATATATATATATATATTAGAGATGCGTGGATAGGCAATTATATCATCCTAGCGGGGTGTATAAAATAGTCAGGAAGTTTCATGAATACAAAGGATTATGGGTATTTGTTGTGTTGCGTTTATGTTGTGTTACTGTGAGGATGTTCTCCCGAAATGTGTTTGTCGTTCTTAATTGGTGTGGCTTCACAGCGTGGCGCATATTACTAAGAGACAAATGTAAATAATATGTCAATAAAGTAATGTATCTTTAGTTGCTAAATGTATTTAGTCTTTCAATTTTGACACAAAAAATATATATGTTCTGCGTGAAATTGCACACATTTTTAATAATAATTTTAATATTATCCAATATGCAACAATATCATATTTTTTATACTTTCCAAGTATTGTTTTTGTTAAAATAGTCTTATAAGATATCTGTTTGACTTATGATTTCAGAGCATCAAATTGTAAAACCAACAACTGATTTTAAGGAATAATTTACAGTGATTGTTTTTATTATAGATTTAGACTTTCTTTTTATTGTCATTCAAATTTGAACTTTACAGCACAGATTAGAACGAAATTTCGTTACATAAGCTCATGGTAGTGCAGGATAAAAAAAAGAAATAAGGTGCATATATAATTATATAAATATATATAAATGATATATAAATATACTGCATATATATAATAAATAAATATACATATATATATATATATATTAGAGATGCGCGGATAGGCAATTATATCATTCTAGCGGGGTGTATAAAATAGTCAGGAAGTTTCATGAATACAAAGGATTATGGGTATTTGTTGTGTTGCGTTTATGTTGTGTTACTGTGAGGATGTTCTCCCGAAATGTGTTTGTCGTTCTCAATTGGTGTGGCTTCACAGCGTGGCGCATATTACTAAGAGACAAATGTAAATAATAGGTCAATAAAGTAATGTATCTTTTGTTGCTAAATGTATTTAGTCTTTCCATTTTGACACAAAAAATATATATGTTCTGCGTGAAATTGCACACATTTTTAATAATAATTTCAATATTATCCAATATGCAACAATATCATATTTTTTATACTTTCCAAGTATTGTTTTTGTTAAAATAGTCTTATAAGATATCTGTTTGACTTATGATTTCAGAGCATCAAATTGTAAAACCAACAATTGATTTTAAGGAATAATTTACAGTAATTGTTTTTATTATAGATTTAGACTTTTATTTATTGTCATTCAAATTTGAACTTTACAGCACAGATTAGAACGAAATTTCGTTACATAAGCTCATGGTAGTGCAGGATAAAAAAAAGAAATAAGGTGCATATATAATTATATAAATATATATAAATAATATATAAATATACTGCATATATATAATAAATAAATAAATGTATATATTTATATTAGAGATGCGCGGATAGGCAATTATATTATCCTAGCGGGGTGTATAAAATAGTCAGGAAGTTTCATGAATACATAGGATTATGGGTATTTGTTGTGTTGCGTTTATGCTGTGTTATGTTGTGTTACTGTGAGGATGTTCTCCCGAAATGTGTTTGTCGTTCTTAATTGGTGTGGCTTCACAGCGTGGCGCATATTACTAAGAGACAAATGTAAATAATATGTCAATAAAGTAATGTATCTTTAGTTGCTAAACGTATTTAGTCTTTCCATTTTGACACAAAAAATATATATGTTCTGCGTGAAATTGCACACATTTTTAATAATAATTTTAATATTATCCAATATGCAACAATATCATATTTTTTATACTTTCCAAGTATTGTTTTTGTTAAAATAGTCTTATAAGATGTCTGTTTGACTTATGATTTCAGAGCATCAAATTGTAAAACCAACAATTGATTTTAAGGAATAATTTACAGTGGTTGTTTTTATTATAGATTTAGACTTTTTTTTTATTGTCATTCAAATTTGAACTTTACAGCACAGATTAGAAGGAAATTTCGTTACATAAACTCATGGTAGTGCAGGATAAAAAAAAGAAATAAGGTGCATATATAATTATATAAATAATATATAAATATACTGCATATATATAATAAATAAATAAATATATATATATTAGAGATGCGCGGATAGGCAATTATATTATCCTAGCGGGGTGTATAAAATAATCAGGAAGTTTCATGAATACAAAGGATTATGGGTATTTGTTGTGTTGCGTTTATGCTGTGTTATGTTGTGTTACTGTGAGGATGTTCTCCAGAAATGTGTTTGTCGTTCTTAATTGGTGTGGCTTCACAGCGTGGCGCATATCACTAAGAGACAAATGTAAATAATATGTCAATAAAGTAATGTATCTTTAGTTGCTAAACGTATTTAGTCTTTCCATTTTGACACAAAAAATATATATGTTCTGCGTGAAATTGCACACATTTTTAATAATAATTTTAATATTATCCAATATGCAACAATATCATATTTTTTATACTTTCCAAGTATTGTTTTTGTTAAAATAGTCTTATAAGATATCTGTTTGACTTATGATTTCAGAGCATCAAATTGTAAAACCAACAATTGATTTGTGGTTGTTTTTATTGTAGACTTAGACTTCGTTTTTATTGTCATTCAAATTTGAACTTTACAGCACAGATAAAATCTATTATTATTATTATTATCAATTTCTAAAATGTGTTATTCTTTTTTATGGATTCTTGAAAATGAATCGATCTGAAATGAAATGCGATTTGAATGTGAATCGATTTTTTCCCCCCGGGCGAGGCACACCATACAGTGCTGAGTCGGCAAAGCCGTGGTCACCTTGTAGCTGGAGCTCTTGAGGACCAGGTAGCCCTTCTCGATGAGGTCAAAGGTCAGCTTGAGGTACAGGTAGGATCCCTGGCTGAGGGCCTTCAGGTGGCCGCTGAGCTTGCCGAAGGTGGTGTTGTCCATCTTGCCGTTGAGCGAGATGTTGTTCTGGATCTCGGGGCTGCTGTGGATGCGGTGCAGGATGTAGCCCTGCAGGTCCTGGTCCATGGCGTCGTTCTCCTCCAGGCTGTCCAGGGAGATGCGGTGGAACGGCAGCGGGCCGGCGATCTCCTGCAAGGTGGTCCTGACCGTCACCACCAGCTTGAGCCAGGGGGGGAACTTGTTGATGGTTTTGCAGAGGAAGGAGACGATGGTGTCGCCGTAGTCCGGCTTGTGGAACTCCGCCTCGTTCAGGCCGTCGATGAGGACGATGAGGTCCTCCTCCGAGTCGATCTTCCTCTCTGCGGAGCAGCGATATCGTCGATACCACACATCTGGCGCGAATGAACGGCGCCGCTACCTTTGTAAAGGGCGTCCAGGGGCTCCAGCACGCCCCGCCTGAAGGACGCCAGGGGGTCCTGGACGCAGGAGCGCAGGCTCAGGATGCTCTGGAGGTGCGGCTCCCGCAGCATCTGCTCCCTGTAGGCCGCCAGGTGGGGCGATCGGCACAGCAGGGCCGCCACGTTGTGCACAAACTCGGGCACCAGGCAGGTGTAGGCGTTGTCCGCCTGGCAGTAGTGGTAGGCCACCACCTGGGGGCGGCAGAGGGGCAGAGAAACAAGAACCGCATGATTGCGCAATAGCAATCCATTTTTGATAGGGCTGAAAACTGGATCGCGATATCGGTCGATAATTATTGATATTTTTTATGAGTTCTAGAAAATAAATGTAACTTCCTGTCATTATAACCCCTTAGCTATCAAGGCAGAAAGGAAACGTCAACACAAAAATGGAAAACACTTAAACAATGTCAAAAAAAAAATAGTCAAATCACATTGAACACTTAACTATAATCTCTTAAAATGAAGGAATATGTAAGAAATGATTCATAAAATGTAAGAAAATAGTGTGAAAATGTAAACAGAAACCTGAGAAGAACTATTTTCTGCAGGTTTAGTGGCAGGAAATAACATCTGTGTAACATGAATTTGACCTCTTATTTTTAACTATGGAAAGGATTTTTTTGTTATGCAGTAATCATTAGAATTTTACTATCATATTGATCAATATCGATTATTAATGAAATGTTCTATAACCTATGGAAAATAAGGAACAGAAAAAACAACTATATTGAATTGAAACGTCAACACAAACATTGAAAACACTTAAACAATGTCAAAAAAAAAATAGTCAAATCACATTGAACACTTAACTATAATCTCTTAAAATGAAGGAATATGTAAGAAATGCTTCATAAAGTGTAAGAAAATAGTGTGGAAATGTAAACATAGAAACCTGAGAAGAACTATTTTCTGCAGGTTTAGTGGCAGGAAATAACGTCAGTGTAACATGAATTTGCCCTCTTATTTTTATTTAACTATGGAAAGGTGTCACGTTGGGGTCGCGTTCCTCCAGTGCTAACATGGACACTCCAAACAACAACGTAAAGGTAAGATGATTCAATAACAAAGATACAGTACAAAAACCGACCGAAATAAACAAAAGAAACGAGTGCCGGACGCACGGAAGCTAATGCTAACACTAGCACAGGTTCAGGGAAACAAGATAGCAGCGTGCCGAACGCACGGGAAGCTAAGGCTAACTCTTAGCACAAGGACTGGAACTAGAAACAAACGTGATAGTTGGTTACCGCAAAGAAAGGACCCAGGACGGGTGACAAAAAAAAAGGCAGGCTTAAATAGTGTCTCATGATTAGATACAGGTGTGTCCAAACAGAGGCAGGTGCAAATCACGTAACCATGGTGACAAAACAAACAGGAACTAAAGAAGTCCAAAACCAACAAGACATAAATAGACTGAACATGATCCGGACCACGGATCATGACAGAAAGGAATCTTTTGATATGCAGTAATAATTTGATTTGTATTATTATATTGATCAATATTGATAATTATTGAAATTTCTTAGCTATCAAGGCAGAAAGGAAATGTCAACACAAACATGGAAAACACTCAAACAATGTCAACTAAATAGTAAAATCACATTGAACACTTAACTTTAATCTCTAACAATGTAAGAATATGTAAGAAATGCTACATAAAGTGTAAGAAAATAGTGTGAAAATGTAAACATAGAAACCTGAGAAGAACTAATTTTTGTTTACTGCGGGATCGTTCCTCCAGTGCTAACATGGACACTCCAAACAACAACATAAAGGTAGGATGATTCAATAACAAAGATACAGTACAAAAACGGACAGAAATAAACAAAAGAAACGAGTGCCGAACGCACGGAAGCTAATGCTAACACTAGCACAGGTTCAGGAAACAAGATAGCAGCGTGCCGAACACACGGGAAGCTAAGGCTAACTCTTAGCACAAGGATAGAAACAAACGTAATAGTTGCTTACCGCAAAGAAAGGACCCAGGACGGGTGACAAAAAAAGGCAGGCTTAAATAGTGTCTCATGTTTAGATACAGGTGTGTCCAAACAGAGGCAGGTGCAAATCACGTGACAAAACAAACAGGAACTAAAGAAGTCCAAAACCAACAAGACATAAATAGACTGAACATGATCCGGACCACGGATCATGACAGAAAGGAATCTTTTGATATGCAGTAATAATTTGATTTGTATTATTATATTGATCAATATTGATAATTATTGAAATTTCTTAGCTATCAAGGCAGAAAGGAAATGTCAACACAAACATGGAAAACACTCAAACAATGTCAACTAAATAGTAAAATCACATTGAACACTTAACTTTAATCTCTAACAATGTAAGAATATGTAAGAAATGCTACATAAAGTGTAAGAAAATAGTGTGAAAATGTAAACATAGAAACCTGAGAAGAACTAATTTCTGTTTACTGCGGGATCGTTCCTCCAGTGCTAACATGGACACTCCAAACCACAACGTAAAGGTAAGATGATTCAATAACAAAGATACAGTACAAAAACGGACGGAAATAAACAAAAGAAACGAGTGCCGAACGCACGGAAGCTAATGCTAACACTAGCACAGGTTCAGGAAACAAGATAGCAGCGTGCCGAACGCACGGGAAGCTAAGGCTAACTCTTAGCACAAGGATAGAAACAAACGTAATAGTTGCTTACCGCAAAGAAAGGACCCAGACCGGTTGACAAAAAAACGCAGGCTTAAATAGTGTCTCATGATTAGATACAGGTGTGTCCAAACAGAGGCAGGTGCAAATCACGTGACAAAACAAACAGGAACTAAAGAAGTCCAAAACTAACAAGACATAAATAAACTCAACATGATCCGGACCACGGATCATGACAGAAAGGAATTTTTTGATATGCAGTAATAATTTGATTTGTATTATTATATTGATCAATGTTGATAATTATTGAAATTTCTTAGCTATCAAGGCAGAAAGGAAATGTCAACACAAACATGGAAAACACTCAAACAATGTCAACTAAATAGTAAAATCACATTGAACACTTAACTTTAATCTCTAACAATGTAAGAATATGTAAGAAATGCTACATAAAGTGTAAGAAAATAGTGTGAAAATGTAAACATAGAAACCTGAGAAGAACTATTTTCTGTTTACTGCGGGATCGTTCCTCCAGTGCTAACATGGACACTCCATACAACAACGTAAAGGTAGGATGATTCAATAACAAAGATACAGTACAAAAACGGACAGAAATAAACAAAAGAAACGAGTGCCGAACGCACGGAAGCTAATGCTAACACTAGCACAGGTTCAGGAAACAAGATAGCAGCGTGCCGAACGCACGGGAAGCTAAGGCTAACTCTTAGCACAAGGATAGAAACAAACGTAATAGTTGCTTACCGCAAAGAAAGGACCCAGGACGGGTGACAAAAAAAGGCAGGCTTAAATAGTGTCTCATGATTAGATACAGGTGTGTCCAAACAGAGGCAGGTGCAAATCACGTAACCATGGTGACAAAACAAACAGGAACTGAAGAAGTCCAAAATCATGGCCACCAGCAGCGAGAGAGATTCGGACCGAGAAAGCGACGATTTCCCCATTAATTTGAGCGAGGATGAAAGATTCATGGATGAAGATAGTGGGAGTGAAGGACTAGAAAAAATAAACATAAAAATAGACGGAAGAGCGATTAAAATGTTATTAGACAAATTTACTAGGATCATTCTGGAAAATCCCTTATCTGCTTACTGTGTTATTAGTGTTTTAGTGAGATTATATGGTCGCACCTGTACAACCTGAAAGTCGGAGGGGTGTGGCCACGGGTGTGGTGACCGCCAGTGTCTCAGAGGGAAGCCACGTTTCTCGACAAGGCGAAAGCAGCCATTGGGGCCGGGCTGAGATTTTTTTCTTTCTTTCCCTCCTCCACGGTGGAAGCATCCCACTGTCGGGGGCGGCCGGTGGGAGGAGGCAAGAGAGTCCTCAGCTGCCTCTTTGACAGGTGCAGGAGGAACGACGCCAGCTCTCCGCTCACGTCTACGGTGAGAGCCGACTTATTACCAACATTTTCTCACCGAAACCTGCCGGTTGACATGTGGTAGGGAACCATGTTCGCTTGACCGCTTTGTTCCATAGTAAAGCTTCACCGTCATCTTTCGGGAATGTAAACAAGGAAACACCGGCTGTGTTTGTGTTGCTAAAGGCGGCCGCAATACACCGCTTCCCACCTACAGCTTTCTTCTTTGACGTCTCCATTATTCATTGAACAAATTGCAAAAGATTCAGCAACGCAGATGTCCAGAATACTGTGGAATTATGCGATGAAAAGAGACGACTTATAGCTGTGAACGGAGCTGGACCAAAATGTCCTCTACAATCTGTGACGTCAGGCACACAAGTCATCATACCGCGACGTTTTAGCTTGATACTTCCGCGCGAAATTTAAAATTGCAATTTAGTAAACTAAAGTGGCCGTATTGGCATGTGTTGCAATGTTAATATTTCATCATTGATATATAAACTATCAGACTAAGTGGTGGCTAGTAGTGGCTTTCAGTAGGCTTTTAATGTATATTTGAAAAAATGAAAAAGAAAATGTCCATACTGCAATCAGAGCTAGCTGTGAAATACAAAACAACAACAACAACAACAATAACAAAAGAGGGTGAAAGAGCAAGTGAGCTTAATTATTCACGCAGAGTTAACAAGATGGCTGGGAAGTGACATTCTGCACTCATTCATATTTCATGCCACTCCCTGCAAAGTTGTTGCTTCTTTTTTACACACGCCTGCATAATGCAGCAGGCTGCTGCTGTGTGTGTGTGTGTGTGTGTGTGTGTGTGTGACATTGTTTTATTTTTGTTATTTTTGTGATCTCACATCCCTGCTCTACATAATCAATATGATCCCTGCTCCACATAATCAATATGATCCCTGCTCCACATAATCAATATGATCCCTGCTCTACATAATCAATATGATCCCTGCTCCACATAATCAATATGATCCCTGCTCTACATAATCAATATGATCCCTGCTCCACATAATCAATATGATCCCTGCTCCACATAATCAATATGATCCCTGCTCCACATAATCAATATGATCCCTGTTCCACATAATCAATATGATCCCTGCTCCACATAATCAATATGATCCCTGCTCTACATAATCAATATGATCCCTGCTCCACATAATCAATTGGATCCCTGCTCTACATAATCAATATGATCCCTGCTCCACATAATCAATATGATCCCTGCTCCACATAATCAATTGGATCCCTGCTCTACATAATCAATATGATCCCTGCTCCACATAATCAATATGATCCCTGCTCTACATAATCAATATGATCCCTGCTCCACATAATCAATATGATCCCTGCTCCACATAATCAATATGATCCCTGCTCCACATAATCAATATGATCCCTGTTCCACATAATCAATATGATCCCTGCTCCACATAATCAATATGATCCCTGCTCTACATAATCAATATGATCCCTGCTCCACATAATCAATATGATCCCTGCTCCACATAATCAATATGATCCCTGCTCCACATAATCAATATGATCCCTGCTCTACATAATCAATATGATCCCTGCTCCACATAATCAATATGATCCCTGCTCTACATAATCAATATGATCCCTGCTCCACATAATCAATATGATCCCTGCTCTACATAATCAATACGATCCCTGCTCCACATAATCAATATGATCCCTCGTCCACATAATCAATAAGATCCCTGGTCCACACAATCAATATGATCCCTGCTCCACATAATCAATATGATCCCTGCTCCACATAATCAATATGATCCCTGCTCTACATAATCAATATGATCAATATGATCCCTGCTCTACATAATCAATATGATCCCTGCTCTACATAATCAATATGATCCCTGCTCCACATAATCAATATGATCCCTGCTCCACATAATCAATATGATCCCTGTTCCACATAATCAATATGATCCCTGCTCCACATAATCAATATGATCCCTGCTCTACATAATCAATATGATCCCTGCTCTACATAATCAATATGATCCCTGCTCCACATAATCAATATGATCCCTGCTCTACATAATCAATATGATCCCTGCTCCACATAATCAATATGATCCCTGCTCCACATAATCAATATGATCCCTGCTCCACATAATCAATATGATCCCTGCTCTACATAATCAATATGATCAATATGATCCCTGCTCTACATAATCAATACGATCCCTGCTCTACATAATCAATATGATCCCTGCTCTACATAATCAATATGATCCCTGCTCCACATAATCAATATGATCCCTGCTCTACATAATCAATATGATCCCTGCTCTACATAATCAATATGATCCCTGCTCCACATAATCAATATGATCCCTGCTCTACATAATCAATATGATCCCTGCTCTACATAATCAATATGATCCCTGCTCCACATAATCAATATGATCCCTGCTCCACATAATCAATATGATCCCTGTTCCACATAATCAATATGATCCCTGCTCCACATAATCAATATGATCCCTGCTCTACATAATCAATATGATCCCTGCTCTACATAATCAATATGATCCCTGCTCCACATAATCAATATGATCCCTGCTCTACATAATCAATATGATCCCTGCTCCACATAATCAATATGATCCCTGCTCCACATAATCAATATGATCCCTGCTCCACATAATCAATATGATCCCTGCTCTACATAATCAATATGATCAATATGATCCCTGCTCTACATAATCAATACGATCCCTGCTCTACATAATCAATATGATCCCTGCTCTACATAATCAATATGATCCCTGCTCCACATAATCAATATGATCCCTGCTCTACATAATCAATATGATCCCTGCTCTACATAATCAATATGATCCCTGCTCCACATAATCAATATGATCCCTGCTCTATATAATCAATATGATCCCTGCTCCACATAATCAATATGATCCCTGCTCCACATAATCAATATGATCCCTGCTCCACATAATCAATATGATCCCTGCTCTACATAATCAATATGATCAATATGATCCCTGCTCTACATAATCAATACGATCCCTGCTCTACATAATCAATATGATCCCTGCTCTACATAATCAATATGATCCCTGCTCCACATAATCAATATGATCCCTGCTCTACATAATCAATATGATCAATATGATCCCTGCTCTACATAATCAATATGATCCCTGCTCTACATAATCAATATGATCCCTGCTCCACATAATCAATATGATCCCTGCTCCACATAATCAATATGATCCCTGTTCCACATAATCAATATGATCCCTGCTCCACATAATCAATATGATCCCTGCTCTACATAATCAATATGATCCCTGCTCTACATAATCAATATGATCCCTGCTCCACATAATCAATATGATCCCTGCTCTACATAATCAATATGATCCCTGCTCCACATAATCAATATGATCCCTGCTCCACATAATCAATATGATCCCTGCTCCACATAATCAATATGATCCCTGCTCTACATAATCAATATGATCAATATGATCCCTGCTCTACATAATCAATACGATCCCTGCTCTACATAATCAATATGATCCCTGCTCTACATAATCAATATGATCCCTGCTCCACATAATCAATATGATCCCTGCTCTACATAATCAATATGATCCCTGCTCTACATAATCAATATGATCCCTGCTCTACATAATCAATATGATCCCTGCTCTACATAATCAATATGATCCCTGCTCTACATAATCAATATGATCCCTGCTCTACATAATCAATACGATCCCTGCTCCACATAATCAATATGATAACTGCTCTACATAATCAATACGATCCCTGCTCTACATAATCAATATGATCCCTGCTCTACATAATCAATATGATCCCTGCTCCACATTATCAATATGTATTGATCCACCTATCAAAGATATGTCTAGAAATCAATCACTCCCTGCAATAATCAATAATCAGTGACTCTTCTATTCAATCAATACAGGCAATCATCATTTAATAATGCATTGATCCACATATTTGTTCATAATGGGATCAATGTCTACATTCATTGATCCATCCGTCCATCTATCAATCACCAATCTATCCATAAATGTATTGATCCAGGCACTTCTTCCACCAGTCAATTATTCCACTAATCACACAATGCAGCATCCATCCATTTATGTATTGATCTTCTTGTTCATCCCTCGCCCTAATCAATAAATCCACGCACCATTTAACACACCAATTATTGATCGTAATAAACAATCAAAGAGTAATGGACACAATGTTATTGATCCATGCACGGTGGGGGAGAGGGAGGTCCGGGCTTCTCTGCTTAGGCTGCTGCCCCCGCCGCCCCACCTCAAATGTGTTCATCATCCATCCATCCAGTGCTATCGATCAGTTTGATTATTGACGACGACGAGCGTACCCGAGAGGCCATTATTGATCATAATAAACAATCAAAGAGTAATCAACACAATGTTATTGATCCATGCACGGTGGGGGAGAGGGAGGTCCGGGCTTCTCTGCTTAGGCTGCTTCCCCCGCCGCCCCACCTCAAATGTGTTCATCATCCATTAATCGACAGTGCTATCGATCAGTTTGATTATTGACGACGACGACGAGCGTACCTGAGAGCCCATTATTGATCGTAATAAACAATCAAAGAGTAATCACACAATGTTATTGATCCATGCACGGTGGGGGAGAGGGAGGTCCGGGCCTCTCTGCTTAGGCTGCTGCCCCCGCCGCCCCACCTCAAATGTGTTCATCATCCATCCATCCAGTGCTATCGATCAGTTTGATTATTGACGACGAGCGTACCTGAGAGGCCATTATTGATCGTAATAATAAACAATCAAAGAGTAATCACACAATGTTATTGATCCATGCACGGTGGGGGAGAGGGAGGTCCGGGCCTCTCTGCTTAGGCTGCTGCCCCCGCCGCCCCACCTCAAATGTGTTCATCATCCATCCATCCAGTGCTATCGATCAGTTTGATTATTGACGACGAGCGTACCTGAGAGGCCAGCCTCCTCATGGACTCCTCCTGGCGACGTCTCATCTCGGGGGTGCCGGGGCAGCTGCCGCCCCCCAGGGTGCCGTGAGCGGGCTGGGGCTGGCTGAGAGGGAGCCCCTCCCCGTCTGAACACACACACACACACACACTGGTTGAATGACAAGAGCGCGGCGGGTGTTGTTGATAAGAGCGCCTACGTTTGGGCGAGGCCTGCGGGCTGTCGGAGGCGATCTGCCTCATGCGTGTGCCGTGGCAGCTGAGCGCCACCAGGCGGGAGACGATGGCGGTCTTGCCGAAGCCGATGTTGCCCACCACCGCCACGCCGCGACTCCGGCGGAGGTGGGCGTGGATCTCCTGGAAGAGCCAGTCGCGGCCCGTGAAGACGGAGTCCACGGTGATGGAGGGCACCTCGAAGAGCAGCGGCTTGAGGGCGATGTCCTGGGGCCGGTATGGAGAGAAACGCACTGCCGGGCCAGAAAAAAATACTCGGTCAACTTTTCACTTTGTGCCCGCGGCCCATAGGGGGCGCCAAACATGGACCTCATGTGGCCTGAACACCTGCTTATTATCAATTAACCTCGTGCACTCCTGACAAGTGCAGCAAAAAGGCTGACCTTCCTCTCTTCCACCACTAGAGGGAGACATTGTTCAAAATGCTGCTCAAATGTGTTTTCAATGAGGAGGAAAACATTCATAAGGCAGCATTTGTCCATCCATCCATTTTCTACCGCTTATTCCCTTTTGGGGTCGCTGGCGCCTATCTCAGCTACAGTCGGGCGGAAGGCGGGGTACACCCTGGACAAGTCGCCACCTCATCGCAGGGCCAACACAGATAGACAGACAACATCCATCCATCCATCCATTTTCTACCGCTTATTCCCTTTTGGGGTCGCTGGCGCCTATCTCAGCTACAGTCGGGCGGAAGGCGGGGTACACCCTGGACAAGTCGCCACCTCATCGCAGGGCCAACACAGATAGACAGACAACATCCATCCATTTACTACCGCTTATTCCCTTTCGGGGCGGCGGGGGGCGCTGGCGCCTATCTCAGCTACAATCGGGCGGAAGGCAGGGTACACCCTGGACAAGTCGCCAACTCATCGCAGGGCCAACACAGATAGACAGACAACATCCATCCATCCATCCATTTTCTACCGCTTATTTATTCCCTTTTGGGGTGGCGGGGGGCGCTGGCGCCTATCTCAGCTACAGTCGGGCGGAAGGCGGGGTACACCCTGGACAAGTCGCCACCTCATCACAGGGCCAACACAGATAGACAGACAACATCCATCCATTTACTTATTCCCTTTTGGGGTGGCGGGAGCCGCCGGCGCCTATCTCAGCTACAATCGGGCGGGAGGCGGGGTACACCCTGGACAAGTCGCCACCTCATCGCAGGGCCAACACAGATAGACAGACAACATCCATCCATCCATCCATTTCCTACCGCTTATTTATTCCCTTTTGGGGTGGCGGGGGGCGCTGGCGCCTATCTCAGCTACAGTCGGGCGGAAGGTGGGGTACACCCTGGACAAGTCGCCACCTCATCACAGGGCCAACACAGATAGACAGACAACATCCATCCATCCATCCATTTACTACCGCTTATTCCCTTTCGGGGCGGCGGGGGGCGCTGGCGCCTATCTCAGCTACAGTCGGGCGGAGGCGGGGTACACCCTGGACAAGTCGCCACCTCATCGCAGGGCCAACACAGATAGACAGACAACATCCATCCATTTTCTACCGCTTATTCCCTTTTGGGGTGGCGGGGGGCGCTGGCGCCTATCTCAGCTACAGTCGGGCGGAAGGCGGCGTACACCCTGGACAAGTCGCCACCTCATCGCAGGGCCAACACAGATAGACAGTCAACATCCATCCATCCATCCATTTCTACCGCTTATTCCCTTTAAGGGTGGCGGGGGGCGCTGGCGCCTATCTCAGCTACAGTCGGGCGGAAGGCGGCGTACACCCTGGACAAATCGCCACCTCATCGCAGGGCCAACACAGATAGACAGACAACATCCATCCATCCATCCATTTGCTACCGCTTATTCCCTTTTGGGGTGGCGGGGGGCGCTGGCGCCTATCTCAGCTACAGTCGGGCGGAAGGCGGGGTACACCCTGGACAAGTCGCCACCTCATCGCAGGGCCAACACAGATAGACAACATCCATCCTTCCACCCATTTTCTACCGCTTATTCCCTTTTGGGGTCGCCGGCGCCTATCTCAGCTACAATCGGGCGGAAGGCAGGGTACACCCTGGACAAGTCGCCACCTCATCGCAGGGCCAACACAGATAGACAACATCCATCCATCCATCCATTTTCTACCGCTTATTCCCTTTTGGGGTCGCTGGCGCCTATCTCAGCTACAATCGGGCAGAAGGCAGGGTACACCCTGGACAAGTCGCTACCTCATCGCAGGGCCAACACAGATAGACAGACAACATTCACACTCACATTCAAACACTAGGGCCAATTTAGTGTTGCCAATCAACCTATCCCCAGGTGCATGTCTTTGGAAGTGGGAGGAAGCCGGAGTACCCGGAGGGAACCCACGCATTCACGGGGAGAACATGCAAACTCCACACAGAATGATCCCGAGCCTGGATTTGAACCCAGGACTGCAGGACCTTCGTATTGTGAGGCAGACGCACTAACCCCTCTTCCACCGTGAAGCCCGGCAGCATTTGTATTATATATATTTTTTTCTTATGTTATTATATATATTATATAACAGGGGTCACCAACCTGGTAAGGACCAGATGAGTCGCCTGCTGGCCTGTTCTAAAAATAGCTCAAATAGCAGCACTTACCAGTGAGCTGCCTCAAATTTTTAAATTGTATTTATCTACTAGCAAGCTGGTCTCGCTTTGCTGGACATTTTTAATTCTAAGAGAGACAAAACTCAAATAGAATTGGAAAATCCCAAAAAATATTTTAAAGACTTGGTCTTCACTTGTTGAAATAAATTCATTTATTTTTTTACTTTGCTTCTTATAACTTTCAGAAAGACAATTTTAGAGAAAAAATACAACCTTAAAAATGATTTTAGGATTTTTAAACACATATACCTTTTTACCTTTTAAATTCCTTCCTCTTCTTTCCTGACAATTTAAATCAATGTTCAAGTATTATTCTATTTTATTGTAAAGAATAATCAATACGTTTTAATTTAATTCCTCATTTTAGTTTCTGTTTTGTCAGTATTTTTTGCCACCTTTCCCAACTTCGTTGTCACGTGTTGCTGGCATCAAATTCTAAAGTTAATGATTATTTGTGGGAAAAAAAAGTTTATGAGTTTGAACATCAAATATGTTGTCTTTGTAGCATATTCAACTGAATATGGCTTGAAAAGGATTTGCAAATCCTTGTATTCTGTTTATATTTACATCTAACACCATTTCCCAACTCATATGGAAACGGGGTTTGTAGATAAATGATGAACAATATATTACAACAAGACAAGGAAGCTTGATGGTAAATGATCATTCAGTGGTGGGAGTAAATAAGTGAATCTAACTATTGTTTTCATGTTTTATTAGCTTCCTGGATCTCTACTTGACTGTATTGTTGTGTCCAAAATAAGTACTGCAGCTAATGGGCGTGGTCTCATGGCGTCCTGAAAGAAGCGTGGAGGCGACTCACGTGACTGCGACTGCCAGGCGTGGGAGTTGTTGGCGGCGGCTGCAGGGCAGAAAACACAGGACAAATGCGGGTTAAAGGGCACGCGGGCAGGAGCAGGTCAAAACAACGGCAGGCCAAAGAAAAACATCTGGTTGGTTGGTAAATGGTAAGGAAGGCCCCGTGTGGTCCACATGCCAGTATTAATCTGCTCGGTTACTGGCAATTGTGCCAAGGAGAAGCCAAAGCTTGAAAACACAAGGGAGATTATTTGGCGGAGTTGGACACGAACCCAGAATGTGACTTGATGGATTCAAAGGTGATTTTACTGTTGCTGGCACTGGCAGACACGTCTGCTGTGCATTAAAGGCCGACTGAAATGAGATGTTCTTATTTAAACGGGGATAGCAGCTCCATTCTATGTGTCATACTTGATCATTTCGCCATATTTTTGCTGAAAGGATTTAGTAGAGAACATCCACGATAAAGTTCCCAACTTTTGGCCGCTAATAAAAAAAGCCTTGCCTGTACCGGAAGTAGCAGACGATGTGCGCGTGACGTCACGGGTTGTGGAGCTCCTCACATCTGAACATTGTTTACAATCATGGCCACCAGCAGCGAGAGCGATTCGGACCGGGAAAGCGACAATTTCCCCATTAATTTGAGCGAGGATGAACGATTTCTGGATGAGGAAAGTTAGAGTGAAGCACTAGAAGAAGAAAAAAAAGAGGGGGGCAGTGGGAGCGACTAAGATGTTATTAGACACATTTACTAGGATAATTCTGGAAAATCCCTTATCTGCCTATTGTGTTACTAGTGTTTTAGTGAGATTATGTGGTCGTACCTGAAAGTCGGAGGGGTGTGGTGACTGCCAGTGTCTCTGAGGGAGGCCACGTTTCTCAACAAGGCAAAGCGAAGGCAGCCGTTGGGGCTGGGCTGAGCTTTTTTCCCCCCTCCTCCTTGGTGGAAGCATCCCACGGTCGGGGGCGGCCGGTGGGAGGAGGCAAGAGAGTCCATAGCTGCCTCTTTGACAGGTGCACGAGGAACGACACAAGGGGCGGTATAGCTCGGTTGGTAGAGTGGCCGTGCCAGCAACTGGAGGGTTGCCGGTTCGATTCCCGCGTCCGCCATCCTAGTCACTGCCGTTGTGTCCTTGGGCAAGACACTTTACCCACCTACTCCCAGTGCCACCCACACTGCTTTAAATGTAAATTAGATATTGGGTTTCACTATGTAAAGCGCTTTGAGTCACTAGAGAAAAGCGCTATATAAACATACTTCATAAACATAAACATACTTCACTATCCGCTCATGTCTACAGTAAGAGCCGACTTATTGCCAACATTTTCTCACTGAAACCTGCCGTTTGACATGTGGTAGGGAACCATGTTCGCTTGACCGCTCTGTTCCATAGTAAAGCTTCACCGTCATCTTTAGGGAATGTAAACAAAGAAACACCGGCTGTGTTTGTGTTGCTACAGCCGGCCGCAATACACTGCTTCTCACCTACATCTTTCTTCTTTGATGTCTCCATTATCATTTGAACAAATTGCAAAAGATTCAGCAACACAGATGTCCAGAATACTGTGTAATTATGCGATGAAAAGACAACTTATAGCTGTGAACGGTGCTGGACCAAAATCACCTCTACAATCCGTGACGTCACGCACACAAGTCATCATACCGCGACATTTTAGCATGATACTTCCACGCAAAATTAAAAATTGCAATTTAGTAAACTAAAGCGGGCGTATTGGCATGTGTTGCAATGTTAATATTTCATCATTGATATATAAACTATTAGACTGCGTGGCTTTCAGTCGGCCTTTAATGTTGCTCACTAAAAGCTGCTCTAATGTTGTTGTTGATCTCCTCACAAGTGCTGCAGCCTGGCTTACAGGAATCCTCATCATGGCCACAGCCCAGAAGACACACCCACTTGGATATTC
>NC_084618.1:9601391-9638891 GCF_033978795.1 Nerophis ophidion | reverse complement strand
GTAGGCAGGTAAGGTAGGCAGGTAAGGTAAGCAGGTAGGGTAAGAATGCAGGTAAGGTAGGCAGGTAAGGTAGGCAGGTAGGGTAAGAAGGCAGGTAAGGTAGGCAGGTAAGGTAGGCAGGTAAGGTAGGCAGGTAAAGTAGGAAGGTAAGGTAGGCATGTAAGGTAGGTAGGTAAGGTAGGCAGGTAAGGTAGGCAGGTAGGGTGAGAAGGCAGGTAAGGTAGGCAGGTAAGGTAGGCAGGTAAGGTAGGCAGGTAGGGTAAGAAGGCAGGTAAGGTAGGCAGGTAAGGTAGGCAGGTAAGGTAGGCAGGTAGGGTAAGAAGGCAGGTAAGGTAAAAAGGCAGGTAAGGTAGGTAGGTAAGTAAGGTAGGCAGGTAAGGTAGGCAGGTAAGGTAGGAAGGTAAGGTAGGCATGTAAGGTAGGTAGGTAAGGTAGGCAGGTAAGGTAGGCAGGTAGGGTAAGAAGGCAGGTAAGGTAGGCAGGTAAGGTAGGCAGGTAAGGTAGGCAGGTAGGGTAAGAAGGCAGGTAGGGTAAGAAGGCAGGTAAGGTAGGCAGGTAAGTTAGGCAGGTAAGGTAGGCAGGTAAAGTAGGCAGGTAAGGTAGGCAGGTAAGTTAGGCAGGTAAGGTAGGCAGGACTCACCGGCCACAGAGTTGGGGCGGGGCATGAGGTAGAGCGGGATGGAGTGGGCGGAGTTAGAGGACATGCTCTCCAGGCTGCGCTGTGGTATTTTGTTGAGGCTGCAGGTGGAGGCCGTCATGTTCTCATCCAGGCGGTACAAGAAGGAGTCCATGCCTGATTTATGACACAGCTTCAGGTTGCCGTGTTTGCCACCACCGCCACCACCACCGCTGCCACCGCCACCACCGCCGCGCTCCACGTTCTCAGAGTAGCTGGTCAGTGTGGCTGCGGGGAGGAGAAAGGTTCTTAGCACTGTGCTTGACACGCTGACACACACACAGGGGACCAGAGTGCCCGCCTCATCGGCATCGCATTTCACGCCTTCGCCACTCATTTCCTGTTCTTCCGAGTGCGCCCGCCACCTCAGGCTGCAGGTGTTGCCCGTTGCCAGGTAACCAGGGCGGGCGCACGTGCGGGCATCACGTCGGTGAGCGGGGGCGTGGCCATTTGTATATACAAAAACACATTCATACACACACAAATATATACACATTTGTATATACAAACACACACATATATACACAAACACATACATACACAATTATATATACAAACAAACACACACACACACACATTTTTACACACATTTGTATAAACAAACACATTGTATACACACACACACACATACATGCACGTTTGTATATAAAAACACACATATATACACATACACACATATACACGATTATACACAAACATTTATATTCGTAGGAAAAACATACACACACATACATACATACACATATATACACATATTTAAACTACACCTCGATGTATACACAAATACATACACACATATGTACACGTATAAATACATACACACAAATATATACATACATATATACATATAAATACATACACACATGTATATATATACATATACACATACAGTATATACACATAAATATATACATACATATCTTTTTTATATAAATACACATATTTCCAAACACACGTATATACACACGGATAAATGCACACACACACTCACACAGTATATATACACATTTACACACACACACACACACACATCTATACACATACACATTAAATATATATATATATATGCACAGGTATGTGTGTGTGTATATATACACACATGTATATAAATATATATATATATATATATATATATGTATATACATATATGTATGTATGTATATACATATATATATATATACATATATATATACATATATATATATATATACATAAACACACGTATATACACACGGATGAATGCACACACACTCTCACACAGTATATATACACATTTACACACACACACACATACACACACATCTATATATATACACATTAAATATATATATGCACAGGTATGTGTGTGTATATATATACACACATGTATATAAATACACATACAGTATATACATATAAATATACACACACACACATTTATATATATATATATATATATATATATATATATATATCCAATATATACTTTATCCGTGTATATATAGTATGGAAAAATTATGTGTGTGTATATATATATATATATATATATATATACGTATATATATACATAATATTTCCATACACACGTATATATATATATATATATATATATATATATATATATATATATATATATATATATATAGATAAATGCATACACACACATACAGTATATATACACATTAAATATATATATATGCACAGGTATATATATGTATATATATATGTATATATATATATGTGTATATATATATATATATATATATATGTATATATATATATGTATATATATATATATATATATATATATATATATATATATATATATACATATATATATATATATATATATATATATACACAGTGTATACACATAAATATATACACACACATGCACAGTAATATCTCATCATGCAATGAGACGTTCCAAGTATTTCGGGGGCCTCATCGCAAAATAAAGACTGTTAAATATCTGCGGCGCGGCGCGAAGGGACCGACTCACCAATGATGCCGCTGTCCCGACTCTCCAGCGTGGAGGTGGGGCTGCTGACGGCCTGGCCCGGCATGGCGGGGGGCAGGGTGGAGCAGGGGCTGCCGGCGGGGGGGGAGGCGGTGCTGCTGGTCAAGGTGGAGCATGGGCTGATCCTCTGGTTCTGGTTGTGACCCTGGCGGCGACACGGAGGAGCACTGTCACCATGATACTGTATATATATATATATATATATATATATATATATATATATATATATATATATATATATATATATATATATATATATATATATATATATATATTCTACTCGTATGGATTATTCACTCATCACACCAAGCGACGTTTGTAAGTTTTACAATACAACTAAAACAATTTGTGCTTACTAAAGCGTCCCATGTGTGATGTCCGTAGGAGGGCTTCTGTACATATTTGTGCGTGCCGTCATAATGTAATCAAGCTAGCGTCATTAGCATTTGCTAATATGCTAACGATACGCATGCACCTAACCTTAAACTTAAACGACACGCGTGCACATCCTCGGTTCAGATCCCACATCAGGGCAAGGAAAAACTCACAAGCCAGTGGGATGACAACGAGAAACATTGGAGAGGACCACACATTTGTGTTGTTTTCTTACAGGGCTTTACTGTAAACGTAAGGAAGGCGCCACCTTTGTTTGTGCAGTCAAATGTGTCGACTGAGCTGCACTTTTTGAACTGCAAAAAATATTCACTTTTTTTTTTCCCCCTCCAACGATGATATTTGTAACTCCAGCACTTTTTTAAACGCCAATTCTGTTTTTACCTTGCGACTTGAATACTTTCACACCAAATTGTGCCGATGCAAGCGGACAAAAGTCTTTAGTTCCTTGTCTTTAGTTCCTGTCAGCGCTCTTATTTTGTCTGTTTCCTGTCTTTCTCCCGGAGCGCTGTTTCACCTCAGCTGCGGCTGATTGGCACCTGGCCACACCTGGTGTCAATCAGCCCGATTCCTATTTTTACCTGCATTGTTCCTCCAGTCAGTGCTGGATTGTTGATTTGTCGATATCACTTCTTGTCGCTCTTGTGATGTGTTATCGCTCCTGTCGTGTCGTACCTTGTCGTGTCTTTGCAGCGTAGCGGTAAGCTATTTTCGGTTGATGTTTGTAGTTTACTGTTTTTTTGTTCCCTGTTCCCAGTTTGTTCTTTCATTTTACAAGTGCGACTTCTGTTTCCTGCTAGATACCTGTTAGCTTCAACGCTAGGCCCTTTTGTTTGTTATCCGCCCACGTGCGTGCTTTTTGTTTGTTTTTTGTATTAGTGTTGAATTAAATCATGTTTTCCTGCAAAATGCCTCCATTTCTGCATCTTGGGGTTCATCAACAACAAACTCTGACAAAAATTTGGTGTTAATAACTTTAGCTTTCTTTAAAAATGGGGACTTTTGCATCTGCTGGGAAAACCGCCTTTTGTTTGTTATCCGCCCACATGCGCGCTTTTTTTTTTAACTTTTTGTTTTTGTATTAGTGTTGAATTAAATCATGTTTTCCTGCAAAATGCCTCCATTTCTGCATCTTGGGGTTCATCAACAACAAACTCTGACAAAAATTTGGCGTTAATAACTTTAGCTTTCTTTAAAAATGGGGACTTTTGCATCTGCGGGGAAAACCGCCTTTTGTTTGTTATCCACCCACGTGCGCGCTTTTCGTTTGAACTTTTTGTTTGTTTTTGTATTAGTGTTGAATTAAATCATGTTTTCCTGCAAAATGCCTCCATTTCTGCATCTTGGGGTTCGTCAACAACAAACTCTGACAAAAAGTTGGCGTTAATAACTTTAGCTTTCTTTAAAAATGGGGACTTTTGCATCTGCGGGGAAAACCGCCTTTTGTTTGTTATCCGCCCACGTGCGTGCTTTTTGTTTGAACTTTTTGTTTGTTTTTGTATTAGTGTTGAATTAAATCATGTTTTCCTGCAAAATGCCTCCATTTCTGCATCTTGGGGTTCGTCAACAACAAACTCTGACAAAAATTTGGTGTTAATAACTTTAGCTTTCTTTAAAAATGGGGACTTTTGCATCTGCTGAGAAAACCGCCTTTTGTTTGTTATCCGCCCACATGCGCGCTTTTTTTTTGAACTTTTTGTTTTTGTATTAGTGTTGAATTAAATCATGTTTTCCTGCAAAATGCCTCCATTTCTGCATCTTGGGGTTCGTCAACAACAAACTCTGACAAAAAGTTGGCGTTAATAACTTTAGCTTTCTTTAAAAATGCGGACTTTTGCATCTGCGGGGAAAACCGCCTTTTGTTTGTTATCCGCCCACGTGCGTGCTTTTTGTTCGAACTTTTTGTTTGTTTTTGTATTAGTGTTGAATTAAATCATGTTTTCCTGCAAAATGCCTCCATTTCTGCATCTTGGGGTTTGTAAACAACAAACTCTGACAAAAAGTTGGCGTTAACTTTAGCTTTCTTTAAAAATGGGGACTTTTGCATCTGCGGGGAAAACCGCCTTTTGTTTGTTATCCGCCCACGTGCGCGCTTTTTGTTTGAACTTTTTGTTTGTTTTTGTATTAATGTTGAATTAAATCATGTTTTCCTGCAAAATGCCTCCATTTCTGCATCTTGGGGTTCGTCAACAACAAACTCTGACAAAAAGTTGGCGTTAATAACTTTAGCTTTCTTTAAAAATGGGGACTTTTGCATCTGCGGGGAAAACCGCCTTTTGTTTGTTATCCGCCCACGTGCGTGCTTTTTGTTTGAACTTTTTGTTTGTTTTTGTATTAGTGTTGAATTAAATCATGTTTTCCTGCAAAATGCCTCCATTTCTGCATCTTGGGGTTCGTCAACAAAAAACTCTGACAAAAATTTGGCGTTAATAACTTTAGCTTTCTTCAAAAATGGGGACTTTTGCATCTGCGGGAAAAACCGCCTTTTGTTTGTTATCTGCCCACGTGCGCGCTTTTTGTTTGAACTTTTTGTTTGTTTTTGTATTAGTGTTGAATTAAATCATGTTTTCCTGCAAAATGCCTCCCTCCATTTCTGCATCTTGGGGTTTGTAAACAACAAACTCTGACAAAAAGTTGGCGTTAACTTTAGCTTTCTTTAAAAATGGGGACTTTTGCATCTGCGGGGAAAACAGCCTTTTGTTTGTTATCCGCCCACGTGTGTGCTTTTTGTTTGAACTTTTTGTTTGTTTTTGTATTAGTGTTGAATTAAATCATGTTTTCCTGCAAAATGCCTCCATTTCTGCATCTTGGGGTTCGGCAACAACAAACTCTGACAAAAAGTTGGCGTTAATAACTTTAGCTTTCTTTAAAAATGGGGACTTTCGCATCTGCGGGGAAAACCGCCTTTGGTTTGTTATTCGCCCTCGTGCGCGCTTTTTGTTTGAACTTTTTGTTTGTTTTTGTATTAGTGTTTAATTAAATCATGTTTTCCTGCAAAATACCTCCATTTCTGCATCTTGGGGTTCGTCAACAACAAACTCTGACAAAAAGTTGGCGTTAATAACTTTAGCTTTCTTTAAAAATGGGGACTTTTGCATCCGCGGGGAAAACAGCCTTTTGTTTGTCTTTCAAAATAAAAGCTCAGGCTGCCAGCTGGAGGGGGAGGGGGGGGCGGACAGGTGGACTTACCTGTCTGGCCTCGGGCTCCTCCATGCTGTAGTGGGGCCCGGCCGGCCCCTGGCTGGCTTTGTCTCCCAGAAGGAAGCCCAGGCGCGTCATCAAAGTGTTGGCGGCTTCATCCACCGAGGGGGGGGGGCCCAGCTCCCCTGCGGGGCAGAGAGAGAGAGAGTGAGTACCTTATTTTGGGCCCTGCAGCCTGAAACGCCCACCTGGGGGCCACCCGACCCCATCCGGCTCCCCGCGCCCCGACGTCGCCCTGAAGAAAGTCCACAGCGCCTTCATTCGTCTTTTGCCAGCCGCTTTCGCTGCAACGCTTGGCCTGACACCACAAGCCCCGCCCCCTCCCCCTCACCTGCCAGACAAAGCACCACGAGGCCCCGCCCCCCCCACTAGCCTGTTTGCACAGGCCCCTGGCCCCCAGCGAGGAGAAGGAAAGCTGCAGAACTCACTGCTCTTTTCCTTATGTGTTGTGTTGCAACCCCGGCAGGATTAGGGAGAAAAAAAATAAGCAGCGGCGCCCAGCGGACGTTGGAACCCCGATCGGACGTTGGCGCGGACACAACCGTCGGCGCGGGACGGTCCCAGCTTGAATAAACACCTTCCCTCTCCGCGCTCCCTTTTCTTTGTCGGCACTTTCTGGCGGGGCAGGTCGGACCAGCCGGGCGGGTAACCGCAGTCTTTCCCACAAACATGGCCGCTTTGTGGCAGGAAACACGCTGACGTCTTTTAAAGAGAATGATGAGAGTTTCATGTGCTTTTATTTTAACAGGAAAATTCTGGCGGCTGACCTGCTATTTGTTTTTTTACAGTAAAATCTAAAGGTATTTTTTCCCCATGCATTACTGAGCATTAAAAAAACAGTACCAGACTTTATTTTCACGGTAAAATTCTGGTGACTGACCTGCAAAAAAAATGTTTAAAATCATTTATGGAACATTTTAACTAATTTTTCCTGACTAAGATTATTTTTAGAATTTTGATGACATCTTTTAAATAGGTTAAAATCCAATCTGCACTTTGTTAGAATATAGCATTGCTCGGTTGGTAGAGCAGCCGTGCCAGCAACTTGAGGGTTGCAGGTTCGATTCCCGCTTCCGCCATCCTAGTTACTGCCGTTGTGTCCTTGGGCAAGACACTTTACCCACCTGCTCCCAGTGCCACCCACACTTAGATATTGGGTGTCACTATGTAAAGCGCTTTGAGTCACTTGAGAAAAGCGCTATATAAATATAATTCACTTCACTTCATATAACAAATTGGACCAAGCTATATTTCTAACAAAGACAAATCATTATTTCTTCTAGATTTTCCAGAACAAAAATTTTACAAGAAATTCAAAATAGGATTTAAATTTGATTTTACAGATTTTCTAGATTTGCCAGAATATTTTTTTTGAATTTTAATCATAATAAGTTTAAAGAAATATTTAAAAAATATCCTTCATCGAAAAAACAGACGCTAAAATGAAGAATTCAATTAAAATGTATTATTCCTTACAATAAAAAAAATACATTTAATTAAACATTGATTTAAGTTGTCAGGAAAGAAGAGGAAGGAATTTAAACGGTAAAAAGGTATATGTGTTTAAAAATCCTAAAATCATTTTTAAGGTTGTATTTTTTCTCTAAAATTGTCTTTCTGAAAGTTATAAGAAGCAAAGTAAAAAGATAAATGAATTTATTTAAACAAGTGAAGACCAAGTCTTTAAAATATTTTCTTGGATTTTCAAATTCTATTTGAGTTTTGTCTCTCTTAGAATTAAAAATGTCGACCAGCTTGCTAGTAAATAAATACAATTTAAAAAATAGAGGCAGCTCACTGGTAAGTGCTGCTATTTGAGCTATTTTTAGAACAGGCCAGCGGGCGACTCATCTGGTGCTTACGGGCGACCTGGTGTTGGTGACCCCTGCTTGAAGGGCTTTTAAACGATGCAGTGTGATTGTTCTAAGGGCTTTTAAAGGTGTTTTCTGTGAGTCCAAAGTAAGCCTCTGTGTTTGAGTTGTGACGCTGGCTTGGTAAACAACTGATGTTTTGAAACAGTATCCATCCAGTGGGAAGTTAAGTCTCTGTCTGCAATTGCAGTTATCTGTGGACTTACAGTTAGCGATTGCTTGTCTGTGAGTGCTCGGAATCTTTTTCTTGTGTGAGTCAATACTTTGTCTGATATTCATGGTGCAGCTGGAGCTAAGTTTCTTGGTGTTCCGGTTCAATATCTTCCTGAGTACATGTTTTCGAGAGAAGTGCTTGTCGATGAGTGCCAGGAATTTGTGTCCGATGTTGGTTCTGGGGTCTTTGCTGAAGGTGGGGGTTGTACCAAAGTATGTTGTCCCGTTTCCTGGTTTTTCTTGTTTTTGGTGGCTGGTATCGGACAGTGAATTGGTATCCACTGGTATATCGCGGTGTGCATATGCTAATGTGGTGTCAGGGTTTGTAAATGGCCGGTGGGAATTATTGTTGGAGCGTTCACACAAATAATAACGTCGGTCAGCATGTCGAGACTTTGCATCTACCGCGCAACAACAACAACAACAACAACAACAACAACGCCTCCAGCTGTAAAATTTGGCACAAAAGGTTAGCATACTAACATCCTAAAGTGTATCAGTGTAAAATTAGCAAAAGATTTATCATGCTAATGTGTATCGGCTGCAAAATTAGCAAAACATTTAGCATGCTATTATGTATCGGCTGTAAAATTGACCAAAAAGTTAGCATTTTAACATGCAAATGTGTATCGGCTGCAAAATTAGCATAAAAACAAGCATGCTAGAAGGCTAGTGTGTTTTGTCTGTAAAATTAGCAAAAGATTTAGCATGCTAATGTGTATCGGCTGTATGTAAAATTGACAAAAAGGTTAGCATTTTAGCATTCTAATGTATATCGGCTACAAAATTAGCATAATGGATAGCATGCCAATGTGTATGGGCTGTAAAATTAGCAAACAGGTTAACATGCTGGCAGGCTAATGTGTATCAGCTTTAAAATTAGCAAAAGATTTAGCATGCTAATGTGTATCGGCTGTATGTAAAATTGACAAAAAGGTTAGCATTTTAACATGCTAATGTGTATCGGCTGTAAAATTAGCATAAAACCAGCATGCTAGCAGGCTAATGTGTATTGACTGTAAAATTAGCAAAAGATCTAGCATGCCAATACGTATCGGCTGTAAAATTGACAAAAAGGTTAGCATTTTAACATTATAATGTATATCGGCTGCAAAATTAGCATAATGGCTAGCATGCCAATGTGTATCGGCTGTAAAATTAGCAAAAGATTTAACATGGTATTGTGTATCGGCTGTAAAATTGACAGAAAGGTTAACATTTTAACATGCTAATGCATATCGGCTGAAAAATTAGCATAAAGACTAGAATGCTAATGTGTATCGGCTGTAAAATTAGCAAACAGGTTAACATGCTGGCAGGCTAATGTGTATGGGCTGTAAAATCAGCAACAAATTTACCATGCTATTATGTATCGGCTGTAAAATTGACAAAAAAGTTAGCATTTTAACATGCTAATGTGTATCGGCTGCAAAATTAGCATAATGGCTAGCATGCCAATGTGTATCGGCTGTAAAATTAGCAAACAGGTTAACATGCATCGCTTGTTAAATTAGCGAAAGATTTAGCATGCTATTGTGTATCGGCTGTAAAATTGACAAAAAAGTTAACATTTTAACATGCTAATGCGCATCAGCTGTAACATTAGTAAAAAATTTAGCATGCTATTATGTATCGGCTGTAAAATTGACAAAAAAGTTAGCATTTTAACATGCTAATGTGTATCGGCTGCAAAATTAGCATAATGGCTAGCATGCCAATGTGTATCGGCTGTAAAATTAGCAAACAGGTTAACATGCATCGCCTGTTAAATTAGCAAAAGATTTAGTATGCTATTGTGTATCGGCTGTAAAATTGACAAAAAAGTTAACATTTTAACATGCTAATGCGTATCAGCTGTAACATTAGTAAAAAATTTAGCATGCTATTATGTATCGGCTGTAAAATTGACAAAAAAGTCAGCATTTTAACATGCTAATGCGTATCAGCTGTAACATTAGCAAAAAATTTAGCATGCTATTATGTATCGGCTGTAAAATTTACAAAAAAGTTTGCATTTTAACATGCTAATGTGTATCGGCTGCAAAATTTGCATAATGGCTAGCATGCAAATGTGTATCGGCTGTAAAATGAGCAAACAGGTTAACATCCATCGCCTGTTAAATCAGGAAAAGATTTAGCATGCTTTTATGTATCGGCTGTAAAATTGACAAAAAAGTTAGCATTTTAACATGCTGATGTCTATCCGCTGTAACATTAGCATAAAGGCTAGCATGCTAGAAGACTAATGTCTATTGGCTGTAAAATTAGCAAAAGGGCTAACATGCTGGCAGGCTAATGTCTATCGGCTTTAACATTAGCATAAAGGCTAGGGTGCTAGAATGCTAATGTGCATTAGCTGTAAAATTAGCAAACAAGTTAACATGCTGGCAGGCTAATGTGTATTGGCTGTACAAATTAGCAAAAGATTTAGCATGCTAATGTGTATTGGCTGTAAAATTAGCAAAAGGGTTAACATGCTGGCAGGCTAATGTCTATCGGCTTTAACATTAGCATAAAAGCTAGGGTGCTAGAATGCTAATGTGCATTAGCTGTAAAATTAGCAAACAAGTTAACATGCTGGCAGGCTAGTGTGTATTGGCTGTACAAATTAGCAAAAGATTTAGCATGCTAATGTGTATTGGCTGTAAAATTGACAAAAAAGTTAGCATTTTAACATGCTAACGTCCATTGGCTAAAAAATTAGCATAAAGGCTCGCATGCTAGCAGGCTGATGTGTATCGGCTGTAAAATTGACAAAAAAGTTAGCATTTTAACATGCTAACGTATATCGGCTGCAACATTAGCATAAAGGCTCGTATGCTAGCAGACTAATGTGTATCGGATGTAAAATTAGCAAACAGGTTAACATGCTGGCAGTCTAATGTGCATCGGCTGTGAAATTCGCAAAATATTTAGCATGCTAATGTGTATCGGCTGTAAAATTGACAAAAAGGTTAGCATTTTAACATGCTAATGTGCATCGGCTGCAAAATTAGCATAAAGGCCAGCATGCTAGCAGGTCAATATGTATTGGCTGTAAAATTAGCAAACAGGTTAGAATGCTAATGTGCATCGGCTATAAAATTAGCAAAAACGTTAGCATACTAGCATCCTAATGTGTATCGGATGTAAAATTTGCACAAATGTTACCATGTGTTGTTGCATCTACCGCACAACAACACCACAACAACAACAACGCCTCCATGCTGTGATAGGATCATGTGATAGGATCATGTGATTGCGCGAGACGTCTTCCTCACACAGCCTGTCCATCTTGATAGCTTATCGCCCCCGGAAAGTGAGCTAGCGTGAAGATAAACATTAGCCGATGGCGCACACCTTTTTCTCAGTTTTTTTCTATGGACGAGAAAAAAGTTCAACAAAAACCTCCGCCAAGGCTGAACAATCATTGTTGTTTATCTCAAGCAAGGTTCTTTAAAGTGTGTGTCGCCTGCAAAGTTAGCAAAAAGGTTAGCGAGCTAGCGTGTGTCAACTGTAAAGCTGACAGCAGAGGTTAGCGTGCTAGCATGCTAATGTGTAGCGGCTGGACAATTAGCAAAAAGGTTTGCATGCTAATTATATCAGCTGGAAACATTTTATGTATTTTTTATTTTTATGTTATATTTTGAACCAGGGGTCACCAACACCAGGTCGCCCGTAAAAATAGCTCAAATAGCAGCACTTACCAGTGAGCTGCCGCTATTTTTAACATTTTATTTATTTACTAGCAAGCTGGTCTCACTTTGCTGGACATTTTTAATTCTAAGAGAGACAAAACTCAAATAGAATTTGAAAATCCAAGAAAATATTTGAAAGACTTGCTCTTCACTTGTTTAAATGAATTCATTTATTTTTTTACTTTCAGAAAGACAATTTTAGAGAAAAAAATACAACCTTAAAAATGATTTTAAGATTTTTAAACACATATACCTTTTTAGCTTTTAAATTCCTTCCTCTTCTTTCCTGACAATTTAAACCAATGTTCAAATATATTTTTTATCTTTTATTGCAAAGAATAATAAATACATTTTAATTTAATTCTTCAGATTAGCTTCAGTTTTTTCGACGAAGAATATTTGTGAAATATTTCTTCAAACTTATGATTAAAATTCAAAAAAAATATTCTGGCAAATATAGAAAATCTGTAGAATCAAATTTAAATCTTATTTCAGTTTTTTTTTTTTTTTTTTTTTAATTTTTGTTCTGGAAAATCTCGAAGAAACAATGATTTGTCTTTGTTAGAAATATAGCTTGGTCCAATTTGTTATATATTCTAACAAAGTGCAGATTGGATTTTAACCTATTTAAAACATGTCATCAAAATTCTAAAATTCATCTTAATCAGGAAAAATGACTAATGATGTTCCATAAATAATTTTTAAATTTTCTTCAAAAAGATTCAAATTAGCTAGTTTTTCTGTTCTTTTTGTCGGTTGAATTTCGAATTTTAAAGAGTCGAAATTGAAGATAAACTGTTTAAAAATTTAATTTTTTTCATGTTTTCTCCACTTTAAGTGTTTTTTTCATCATTTCTTCTCTACAAAAAACCTTCCGTAAAAGGAAAAAAAATATACGACGGAATGACAGACAGAAATACCCATTTTTTAATATATATATATATATATATATATATATATATATATATATATATATATATATATTTATTTATTAAAGGTAAATTGAGCAAATTGTCTATTTCTGGCAATTTAAGTGTGTATCAAACTGGTAGCCCTTCGCATTAATCAGTACCCAAGAAGTAGCTCTTGCTTTCAAAAAGGTTGCTGACCCCTGCCTCTTCTTCTGCAGGATACTTCAAGTACATGTGAAGTGAATTATATTTATATAGCGCTTTTCTCTAGTGACTCAAAGCGCTCTACATAGTGAAACCCAATATCTAAGTTACATTTAAACCAGTGTGGGTGGCACTGGGAGCAGGTGGGTAAAGTGTCTTGCCCAAGGACACAACAGCAGTGACTAGGATGGCGGAAGCGGGAATCGAACCTGCAACCCTCAAGTTGCTGACACAGCCGCTCTACCAACCGAGCTATGCCGCCCCAAATAAAAAAATATAATGCACAAGTACATCGCAACTTCTCAGCAATCTGACACCTCCGTCTCCCTCATGATCACCCCCCCCCACACACACACAGCCCACCCTCAGATTCCTGAGCTGCAGAGGGAGACCGATGGTCGCCATAGCAACTATCTGCGCGGGCGCAGCTGGGAATTCGCCCGTGTGCAAGGCGCGTCCGTTTTGGCCCCGGCTGGCCTCCACTGGGCCCCCCCGACCAGGCGGGGGCCAGCAGGTGAGACCCGGTCTTCCAGGAAAAGTCCACATAAAGCGTACTCGGGTGAGTTTGAAGTGAAATGAAGTGAATTATATTTATATAGCGCTTTTCTCAAGTGACTCAAAGCGCATTACATAGTGAAACCCAATATCTAAGTTACATTTAAAGCAGTGTGGGTGGCACTGGGAGCAGGTGGGTAAAGTGTCTTGCCCAAGGACACAACGGCAGTGACTAGGATGGCACAAGCGGGAATCGAACCTGCAACCCTCAAGTTGCTGGCACGGCCACTCTACCAACCGAGCTATGCCGCCATTTGGTGCCGGAAGAGTGAATAAAGACAAAAAAAAATAAAAAATTGGAAGGTCAACTCCAATTTTTCTTCATGTGTCTTCTAGATTTGATTAGTAACACTAGACATTGATGCAACGTTGATGTCTGACGCTGGATACACGTTGTTGCTTGGGAAACGACCACCATTCAACGGTCAAAACCACGTCAGAACCCAACGTTGATTTAACCTTGTTTCAATGTTGTACAAAATGTAAACATTACTGTAAACACTAAAATGTTTATTACTATTTAAAAAAAACAACTTCTATTTCCAAACGACACATATGAAATAGAAATAAATAATAATATTTAAACCCTTAACAGAACCTATATCCTATTTGTAGAACTAAAGGAATAATTACATAATTAAAGCTGCAAGCAGCGTTGGTCGGGTCCGCCTTTGGCTGCTGCCCCCGAGACCCACGGCCGGATAAATGTTAGAAGACGCCTTGGAGCCACTATTTTGAGATCTAATGCATTGTGAAAGTAATGCAGTTGTTGTATTGAAGTGAAAATATCAAACTTCCTGTTGATTTTTGCTAAAGTATGTTAATTATTAAAATATAGGTCTAAGTGAGACCTACATAGTGTTTTTTGTTTCATGTCTCTCTGACATTCCTACCGGACGTTACAAGCAGTTTTGTCTGTGTTTTCTTCCTAGGAGCAGTTTGTCCGTGTTGTATTCCTAGGGGGCGGTAGAGCGCTATTTTGAGTTTTGAGGTTAGGTTTTTTCATCAGATCGCAATTTTTGCCAGACCTGATGTGTGTGTCAAGTTTGGTGAGTTTAGAAGCATTTTAAGGGGGTCAAATAACAGCTCAAAGAGGCAAAAATGACATTTTTTAGGAGACTTTGCACAGGGGTTCTTTGAAGGCGCGTAAAATCAAAACCTGAGAACTTATCAAATCTCTGTTCTATACTTTTAATCAGAAGGGTTCAATCTCTCTCCTGTGCGAGTTTGAAGCCAAAACAACAAACGCATTCAGAGGAGATAATGTTTGAAGAAAGGTGACCGGTTTTTACAAAACTTTTGTTTTGAAGGGGGGGATTGCAAACTTCCTGTTGATTTTTGTTGGGGGTTGTCAATCTATGAAATGTAGGTCTAAGCGAGACCTACATAGAGGTTCTTGTTTCATGTCCCTCCGACATTCTTACCGGACGTTACAAGCAATTTTGTCTGTGTTTTCTTCCTAGGAGCAGTTTTTTCAGTGTTTTATTCAAAAATAGCGCTAGAGCGCTATTTTGAGTTTTGGGGTTTGGTTTTTTTCATTAGATGGCAATATTCGCCCGTCCTTATGTGTGCGCCAAGTTTGGTGACTTTTGAAGCATTTTAAAGGGGTCAAATTACAGCGCAAAGAGGCAAAAATGGCATTTTTTGCGAACATTTTATTTTGAAGGGGTTTTTGCCAACTTCCTGTAGATTTTTGCTGAAAGAAGTGAGTGTATGAAAATTGGGTCTAAGTCAGACCTACATAGGAGTTTTTGTTTCATGTCGCTATGACATTCCTAACAGAAGTTACATGCAGTTTTGTCTGTAATTTTTTCCTAGGGGGCGCTAGAGCGCAATTTTCATTTTGGGGGATTGGTTGCTTAATATGTTGGGAAGGTTTGCTATACCGACGTGTGTGTCAAATTTGGTGAGTTTTGAAGCATGTTAAGGGGGTCAAATTACAGCGCGTAGGTGCGGAATAATAATAAAACACAGCAGTTTCAATAGGGTCCTGTGGAGTCCTTTGCAATGGGCCTGCGGAACCTAAATATGCAAACCTTCAGAACAATTAATATAAAGCATCCAAAGTGCAGATGGCCTTAAAACGCCACAACACTCAGTCACCTTATGTAAGTACCCAAAATAAAGACTCGGCATAAATAAACGGATCAGAAACATGAGAGGAAACGGGATTAAAACCCGATGCTAGCCGCCCATTGAAAATACATGGGTACGGCTAGTAGCTACTATTAGCAAACAAATTCACTTACCAACTCGGCTTAATATCTCAACATCCACACACTCTCTCATCGCAACTCGGCCCTGATAGTCGGCACCTCTAAGTTTACAGTTAGTTGTAAAATGTTGGACGGTTGTTTTTACGATATGCATCTTGGAACGCTGGATTATATAGAGCATGATAGGCTGCAGCTGTGTTAAACTCGCGAGATTAAACGTGGAAACGGCGCAGGTAATATGAGGGGATGCCATGACAGGAAATACATCTTATTTCCCGCCCGTGTTACACACTCCTGACGTGACGAGTATGAACCGGCGGTAAACCGAGGCGTGCGCTAATTATTTTGCTAAACAAGTTTGACCCGGCAGTAATTCTAGGCATGCGCTAATTATTTTGCAAAAAAGGAGTTTGACCTGGCGGCAAAACGAGGCATGTGGATAAGGAAATACGGTAATTGGGAACAGGTGGGTGCCATGATTTGCAATAAAAGCAGCTTCCATGCAAAGGACATCACCACATGGGCTCAGGAACACTTCAGAAAACCACTGTCAGTAACGGCAGTTGGTCGCTACCGTCACAGTTAGTTGGTGACGGACCCCAAGATGCAGAGAAGGAGGCAGGCATTGAGTAAGGAAACATGATTTCATTAAAATAATAGACTAAAACCAAGCAAAGGGTACAAACAAAAAGCACGCACGTGGGCGGATAACAAACTACTGTCACAGTTAGTTCGTGACGAACCCCAAGATGCAGAGAAGGAAGCAGGCATTGAGTAAGGAAACATGATTTCATTAAAATAATAGAATAAAACCAAACAAAGGCTACAAACAAAAAGCACGCACGTGGGCGGATAACAAACTACTGTCACAGTTAGTTCGTGACGAACCCCAAGATGCAGAGAAGGAAGCAGGCATTGAGTAAGGAAACATGATTTCATTAAAATAATAGAATAAAACCGAACAAAGGCTACAAACAAAAATCACGCACGTGGGTGGATAACAAACTACTGTCACAGTTAGTTCGTGACGAACCCCAAGATGCAGAGAAGGAAGCATGCATTGAGTAAGGAAACATGATGTAATTAAAATAATAGAATACAACCAAACAAAGGCTACAAACAAAAAGCACGCACGTGGGCGTATAACAAACTAAGAGAGCTAGCATGGGAGCTAGAAAACAAAAAGGAACTTCAGCATGGAAAACAGAAGTCGTACTTGTACAAACAAACTGGAAGCAGGGAACGAAAGACAGTAAGGTAAAAACCGCTATCAAACGTAGCTTACCGCAACGCTGCATTGACACGACAAGATACGACACGACAGGTAGCAATGACAAGTGCGACATGAAATACAATAATCCAGCACTGACTGGAAGACAAAGCAGGTACAAATAGGACGGGCTGATTGACACCAGGTGTGGCTAGGTGGCAATCATCCGCAACTGAGGGGAAACAACGCACTCAGGGAGCTGAACCAAAATAAGAGTGCTGACAGGAACTAAGGACAGGAAATACTAAACACACAGAGGAAAACCTAAAACACAAACAAACTGTCAGTGGCAAGCCTGACAGCTACATCTGTGAGTGCAAGTTAAAACTATGCAAAGCCAAAGCCATTTATCAACAACACCCGGAAACTAACCAATATACTACAACACAAATACAACATTTAATCAATGTTGGGTTCTGACGTTGTATTCCACAACACAAATACAACATTGAAATATAAAATCCGATTTTTTTTTTAGGTTTTACTGATATCAGACCAGTATCAATTCCAAAATAAGACATTTTCAAGCTTTGGCATTATCGCTAATGTTTAGCAAGTACAGCCCTGACTGGAAGACAAAGCAGGTACAAATAGGACGGGCTGATTGACACCAGGTGTGGCCAGGTGGCAATCAGCCGCATCAGAGGGGAAACAACGCACTCAGGGAGACAAACAGGAAGCTGAACCAAAATAAGAGTGCTGACAAGAAGTAAGGACAGGAAATACGAAACACACAGAGGGAAACCTAAAACACAAACAAACTGTCAGTGGCAAGCCTGACAGCTACATCTGTAAGTGCAAGTTAAAACTGTGCAAAGCCAAAGCCATTTATCAACAACACCCGGAAACCAACCGATATACTGCCACACAAATACAACATTTAATCAATGTTGGGTTCTGACGTTGATTTGACAATAGAAATGTGGTCATTTTTTCCGACTAATATTCCAAAACACAAATACAACATTGAAAAAAAAATCCGTTTTTTTTTAGGTTTTACTGATATCAGACCAGTATCAATTCCAAAATAAGACACATTTTCAAGCTTTGGCATTATCGCTAATGTTTATCAAGTAGAGCCCTGACTGGAAGACAAAGCAGGTACAAATAGGACGGGCTGATTGACACCAGGTGTGGCCAGGTGGCAATCAGCCGCATCAGAGGGGAAACAACGCACTCAGGGAGACAAACAGGAAGCTGAACCAAAATAAGAGTGCTGACAGGAAACAACGCACTCAGGGAGACAAACAGGAAGCTGAACCAAAATAAGAGTGCTGACAGGAACTAAGGACAGGAAATACTAAACACACAGAGGAAAACCTAAAACACAAACAAACTGTCAGTGGCAAGCCTGACAGCTACATCTGTAAGTGCAAGTTAAAACTATGCAAAGCCATTTATCAACAACACCCGGGAACCAACCAATATTCCACAACACACATACAACATTTAATCAATGTTGGGTTCTGACGTTGTATTCCACAACACAAATACAACATTGAAATATAAAATCCGATTTTTGTAGGTTTTACTGATATCAGACCAGTATCAATTCCAAAATAAGACACATTTTCAAGCTTTGGCATTATCGCTAATGTTTAGCAAGTAGAACCCTGACTGGAAGACAAAGCAGGTACAAATAGGACGGGCTGATTGACACCAGGTGTAGCCAGGGGGCAATCAGCCGCATCTGAGGGGAAACAACGCACTCAGGGAGCTGAACCAAAATAAGAGTGCTGACAGGAACTAAGGACAGGAAATACTAAACACACAGAGGAAAACCTAAAACACAAACAAACTGTCAGTGGCAAGCCTGACAGCTACCAAGTTAAAACTGTGCAAAGCCAAAGCCATTTATCAACAACACCCGGAAACTAACCAATATACTACAACACAAATACAACATTTAATCAATGTTGGGTTCTGACGTTGATTTGACCATTGAATTTTGGTCATTTTTTCCGACTAATATTCCACAACACAAATACAACATTGAAATCCGATTTTTTTAGGTTTTACTGATATCAGACCAGTATCAATTCCAAAATAAGACACATTTTCAAGCTTTGGCATTATCGCTAATGTTTAGCAAGTACAGCCCTGACTGGAAGACAAAGCAGGTACAAATAGGACGGGCTGATTTACACCAGGTGTGGCCAGGGGGCAATCAGCCGCATCCGAGGGGAAACAACGCACTCAGGGAGACAAACAGGAAGCTGAACCAAAGTAAGAGTGCTGACAGGAAGTAAGGACAGGAAATACTAAACACACAGAGGAAAACCTAAAACACAAACAAACTGTCAGTGGCAAGCCTGACAGCTACATCTGTAAGTGCAAGTCAAAACTATGCAAAGCCAAAGCCATTTATCAACAACACCCGGAAACCAACCGATATACTGCCACACAAATACAACATTTAATCAATGTTGGGTTCTGACGTTGATTTGACAATAGAAATGTGCAAATTTTTTCCGACTAATATTCCAAAACACAAATACAACATTGAAAAAAAAATCCGATTTTTTTAGGTTTTACTGATATCAGACCAGTATCAATTCCAAAATAAGACACATTTTCAAGCTTTGGCATTATCGCTAATGTTTAGCATGTAGAGACCTGACTGGAAGACAAAGCAGGTACAAATAGGACGGGCTGATTGACACCAGGTTTGGCCAGGTGGCAATCAGCCGCATCTGAGGGGAAACAACACTCAGGGAGCTGAACCAAAATAAGAGTGCTGACAGGACGTAAGGACAGGAAATACTAAACACACAAAGGAAAACCTAAAACACAAACAAACTGTCAGTGGCAAGCCTGACAGCTACCAAGTTAAAACTGTGCAAAGCCAAAGCCATTTATCAACAACACCCAGAAACTAACCAATATACTACAACACAAATACAACATTTAATCAATGTTGGGTTCTGACGTTGATTCGACAATTGAATTTTGGTCATTTTTTCCGACTAATATTCCACAACACAAATACAAAATTGAAATCCGATTTTTTTAGGTTTTACTGATATCAGACCAGTACCAATTCCAAAATAAGACACATTTTCAAGCTTTGGCATTATCGCTAATGTTTAGCACGTAGAGCCCTGACTATATCGCCAGGCACTTCCTGTCCGTCACCTAACGTCTACCCTCGGCACGTCAAACGTGTTTAGCGTTCCAGCCTGGAAAGTAGCAGCAGAGATATTTACACACGTCTGATACGGTTGTCAAACGTGCTGATGACTAAGTAGGATCTTATTACGCCGAGTATGCGGATGACCTCCTTTTCAGATGCTAAATCCCGGCTTAAATTGACTGGATTTCACAAGCTTTTGTCCACAAACTCTCACTCGCACACACCCTGAAGGTCTGAAGTGACTCAGTCCGGTTATTTGTTTTGCAGCCAATGACGCCGCGGAATCAAACTCAAACACATACTTCTCCACCCGTCTTGTGTTGGGACGCAAACACGCAACTCCTTAGGGCTCTCCAAAATGTTTATCAATAAATAGGGGCAAATATCATCTATTCTAGCTACCTGCTAGCATTGAATGCTACCTTGTTATCAAGGGAACAGTTAGCAAGTCTTAAAATCCATGAATTTTGGGTTCAAATAATCAAAATAAAGTAAAATGCTAGCAAAAAATGTTATCCTCGTCAGGCTTGCCACTGACAGTTTGTTTGTGTTTTAGTTTTTTCTCTGTGTGTTTAGTATTTCCTGTCCTAACTTCCCTTATTTTGGTTGAGCTTCCTGTTTGTCTCCCTATGTGCTGTTTTCCCTGTGCTGCAGCTGATTGGCACCTGGCCACACCTGGTGTCAATCAGCCCAATTCCTATGTTACCTGCTTTGTTCCTCCAGTCAGTGCTGGATTATTGATTTGTCGATGTCACTTCTTTGTCGCGCTTGTCATGTATTATCGCTCCTGTCGTGTCTTTGCAGCGTAGCGGTAAGCTATATTCGTTTGATGTTTGTAGCTTACTGTTTTATTGTTCCCTGCTTCCAGTTTGTTCTTTCATTTTACAAGTATGACTTCCCGCTAGCTTCCCCTTTTTGTTTTTGCTAGCTTCCATGCTAGGTCTCCTTTTTGTTTTCTAGCTCCCTTGCTAGCTCGCTTAGTTTGTTATCCACCTCGTGCGCGCTTTGTGTTAGTACCATATTGAAACTGCTGTGTTTTATTATTATTCCGCACCTACGCGCTGTAATTTGACCCCTTTAACATGCTTCAAAACTCACCAAATTTGACACACACGTCGGTATAGCAAACTTTCCCAACATATTAAGCAACCAATCCCCCAAAATGAAAATTGCGCTCTAGCGCCCCCTATAGAAAAAAATTACAGACAAAACTGCATGTAACTTCTGTTAGGAATGTCATAGCAACATGAAACAAAAACTCCTATGTAGGTCTGACTTAGACCCAATTTTCATACACTCACTTCTTTCAGCAAAAATCTACAGGAAGTTGGCAAAAACCCCTTCAAAATAAAATGTTCGCAAAAAATGCAATTTTTGCCTCTTTGCGCTGTAATTTGACCCCTTTAAAATGCTTCAAAAGTCACCAAACTTGGCGCACACATCAGGACTGGCGAATATTGCGATTTACTGGAAAAACCAAACCCCAAAACTCAAAATTGCGCTCCAGCGCTATTTTTGAATAAAACACTGAAAAAACTGCTCCTAGGAAGAAAACACAGACAAAATTGCTTGTAACTTCCGGTAAGAATGTCGGAGAGACATGAAACAAAAACCTCTATGTAGGTCTCGGTTAGACCTACATTTCATAGATTGACAACTCCCAACAAAAATCAACAGGAAGTTTGCAATCCCCCCTTCAAAACAAAAGTTTTGTAAAAACCAGTCACCTTTCTTCAAACATTAGGTCCTCTGAGTGCGTTTGTTGTTTTGGCTTCAAACTCGCACAGGAGAGAGATTGAACCCTTGTGATTAAAAGTATAGAACAGAGTTTTGATAAGTTCTCAGGTTTTGATTTTACGCGCCTTCAAAGAACCCCTGTGCAAAGTCTCCTAAAAAATGTCATTTTTGCCTCTTTGAGCTGTAATTTGACCCCCTTAAAATGCTTTTAAACTCACCAAACTTGACACACACATCAGGTCTGGCAAAAAATGCGATCTGATGAAAAAACCTAACCTCAAAACTCAAAATTGTGCTCTACCGCCCCCCTAGGAATACAACACGGACAAACTGCTCCTAGGAAGAAAACACAGACAAAACTGCTTGTAACTTCCGGTAGGAATGTCAGAGAGACATGAAACAAAAAAACACTATGTAGGTCTCACTTAGACCTACATTTTAATAATTAACATACTTTAGCAAAAATCAACAGGAAGTTTGATATTTTCACTTCAATACAACAACTGCATTACTTTCACCATGCATTAGATTCTCAAAATAGTGGCTCCAAAGCGTCTTCTAACGCTTATCCGGCCGTAGGTCTCGGGGGCAGCAGCCAAAGGCGGACCCGACCAACGCTGCTTGCAGCTTTAATTTGTTGTTGTTCTATTATTTAAATTAAATCATGTTTTCCTGCAAAATGCCTCCCTCCTTCTCTGCATCTTGGGGTTCGTCAAAAACAAACTCTAACAACCCCGCTAACAATAATGTGATAACATAAGAAGAGTTAGCATACTTTTAAGATGACGCCATGTATAAAAAGCCAGGATTTCAAGGTTTGAATAAATGAAATGAGCAAAAATGCTAGCATGAAATGTTAGCATGATAACATAAGAAACGTTAGCATAGTTCTAAGATGATGCCGTGTATAAAAAAGCCGGGATTTTAAGGTTTGAATAAATAAAATTAGCAAAATAATGCTTGCGTAAAATGTTTGCATGCTTAGCCGCGCCTTATATGGTGTTGTTGTGTCTTCTTTGTCTTCTTGCATCACAGTTGTGCTGAGTCAGCAGGTTGCACAGGTGAGTGGACGACAGGTGACTCCTGGGTTTAGCGGCAATTAGTGCTGACTCATCAATGTTTGACAACGGCGTGGAAGCAGGATGTGCTTTATTTATTTTACTGAGACTTATTCTGAATTAAACAAGTACCACTTTTATTTTTATGGTAGCATTCTGGCAAATGATATGTTTTTTTTTTTACTGTAAAATCTACAGTCATAGATTTTTTTTTTAACATTATTTTTAGGATTAATTAATTAATATTTGTACTTTAATTTTTACAGAAAAATTCTGGCAACTGAATTGCTTTTCTTCTGGGAAATCAACCGTTGTTTTTACAGTGCATTACTTCTATTTTTCAAGTAAAAAATTTTTGACACAAAATCCCCCCCCAAAAAATGAAAGTGCATTACTGTAAACACTAAAATGTTTTTAATGCTGGTAACTTAGCCGCCAGTTTTTTTTATTTTTATTTTTATTTTATTTTTTACCGCAAAATAAAAAAATCAATCAATCAATAAACAAATAATCTTCCCAAAACTTTTTTTTTTTTTTGAACTTCTATTTGGACAGTAAAATCCTTGCAAATTAGCTGACACATATATATATATATATATATATATATATATATATATATATATATATATATTTTACTTCTATTTTTTACAGTAAAAAAATTGACAAAATAAAAAAAAATAAAAAAATGTAAGTGCATTACTGTAAACAGAAAAATGGACCCAAATTTTTATTTATTTTCTTAAATTAAAATGAATGAATACAATTTTTACAAAAGCTTTTTTTATTGTAATTATTTTTACTTCTATTTTTACAGTAAGAAAATGTTTTTTTTTGCCACAAATTAAAAATTTTTTTTTTTAAGTGCATTACTGCAAACACTAAAATTTTTAGTATTATTTAAAAAACATTTTAACTTCTATTTTTTCAGTAAAATGCTGGTGACTGAGCTGCCAGTTTTTTTATTTTATTTTTTTTACTTCTATTTTTACAGTAAAAAAAATGTGTTTTTTTGCCACAAATTCAAATAAAAAAAAATTGTAAGTGCATTATTGCAAACACTAAAATTTTTATTATTATTTAAAAAACATTTTAACTTCTATTTTTTTCAGTAAAATGCTGGTGACTCAGCTGCCAGTTTTTTTATAAAAAATTTTTTTACCACAAAATAAAAATAAAAAAATAGATAAGAAAAAATAAAAACAAATAAAATTTTTACTACAGTGTTTATTTTTTTAACTTCTATTTGGACAGTAAAATCCTGACAAATTAGATGACCTATATATGTATGTATATATATATATATATATATATATATATACATATACATAAAAACACATATATATACACATATATATATATATATATATATATATATATATATATATATATCTTTATTTTTTTTTTACGATACTATCATTTGTACTTTTATTTTTACAGTAAAAATTTGACATCTGAGTTACCAGTTTTAGGTTGTTGTTTTTACTGTGCTTTACTGTAAATACAAAAATTATACAACAGTTAATTTTAAAGTCACATTCTGGGGACTGAGCTGCCAGTTTTTTTTTTGTTTGTTTTTTTGCACAAAATAAAAGAACAGAAAAAAGAATAATTTACGTATTATTTTTAAATGTTTATTTATTTTTTAACTTCTATTTTTACAATAAAATCCTGGCAAATTAGCTGACCTAAATATATTTTTTAACCGTAAAATTTACTGCCGTTGTTTTTATTATAATTTTATTATATTATAATTTGTACTTTTATTTTTACAGTAAAACTATGGGGACTGAGCTGCCAATTTGTTGGTATACATTGTATACAACTTTTACAGTGCATTACTGTAAACATTAAAACGTTTATTATTATTATTATTATTTTACTTCTATTTTTACAGTAAAATTTTGTGGACTGTGTTGCTGTTTTTTTTGTTTTTTCTTTTTGTTTTTTAACCACAAAATAAAAAAAATTAAAAAATGAATACAATTTTGACAGTGCATTACTGTAAACACTAAAACATTTATTATTTATCTTTTTTTTTAATTGTATTTTTACATTAAAATCTTGGGGACGGAGATGCCAGTTTTTTTCGATGTAAAATTAAAAAATAAAGAACACAATTTTTACAGTGCAATATTACTGTAAAGACTAAAACGTTCATCATATATTTTTTTTTACTTCTATTTTTACAGTAAAATCATGGGGACTGAGCTGGCAATTTTTGTTTTTTCTTTTTACCACAAAATGGAAGAAAATAACAAATAATAATTTTTTTTCACAGTGCATTACTGTAACGACTAAAATGTTTATTATTATTATTATAATTATTATTTTACTTCTATTTTTAAAGTAAAATTATGGGGACTCAGCTGACATTTTTTTGTTTTTTTTTTAAACGCAAAATAAAAAAATAAAATAAATACAATTTTTACAGTGCATTTCTGTAAACACAAAACATTGTATTATATATATATATATATATATATATATATATATATATATATATATATATATATATATATATATAGTGGTCAATTGTACGGAATATGTACTGTACTGTGCAATCTAATACAAGTCTCAATCAATCAATCAATCAATCAATCAATCAATCAATCAATCCACTTGGCGAAGGGGAGACAAAACAAGGTAAACCACATGGACCTCATTAAAAGGCTGGCAGGGACCAGGTGACAAGATGTCCGCCCGTCCCACCATAGAACCCTTTTCAAAACAAGTCTAAGCCAGGAGAGCAGCATGAAGACCACCTATAACAAGTCTGAGGGAAGATGAAGACCACCTATAACAGGTCTGAGGGAAGATGAAGACCACCTATAACAGGTCTGAGGGAAGATGAAGACCACCTATAACAGGTCTGAGGGAAGATGAAGACCACCTATAACAGGTCTGAGGGAAGATGAAGACCACCTATAACAGGTCTGAGGGAGGATGAAGACCACCTATAACAAGTCTGAGGGAAGATGAGGACCACCTATAACAGGTCTGAGGGAAGGTGAAGACCACCTATAACAGGTCTGAGGGAAGATGAAGACCACCTATAACAGGTCTGAGGGAAGATGAAGACCACCTATAACAGGTCTGAGGGAAGATGAAGACCACCTATAACAGGTCTGAGGGAGGATGAAGACCACCTATAACAAGTCTGAGGGAAAATGAAGACCACCTATAACAGGTCTGAGGGAAGATGAAGACCACCTATAACAGGTCTGAGGGAGGATGAAGACCACCCATAACAAGTCTGAGGGAAGATGAAGACCACCTATAACAGGTCTGAGGGAAGGTGAAGACCACCTATAACAAGTCTGAGGGAAGATGAGGACCACCTATAACAGGTCTGAGGGAAGGTGAAGACCACCTATAACAGGTCTGAGGGAAGATGAAGACCACCTATAACAGGTCTGAGGGAAGATGAAGACCACCTATAACAGGTCTGAGGGAGGATGAAGACCACCTATAACAAGTCTGAGGGAAGATGAGGACCACCTATAACAGGTCTGAGGGAAGGTGAAGACCACCTATAACAGGTCTGAGGGAAGATGAAGACCACCTATAACAGGTCTGAGGGAAGATGAAGACCACCTATAACAGGTCTGAGGGAAGATGAAGACCACCTATAACAGGTCTGAGGGAGGATGAAGACCACCTATAACAAGTCTGAGGGAAAATGAAGACCACCTATAACAGGTCTGAGGGAAGATGAAGACCACCTATAACAGGTCTGAGGGAGGATGAAGACCACCCATAACAAGTCTGAGGGAAGATGAAGACCACCTATAACAGGTCTGAGGGAAGGTGAAGACCACCTATAACAAGTCTGAGGGAAGATGAGGACCACCTATAACAGGTCTGAGGGAAGGTGAAGACCACCTATAACAGGTCTGAGGGAAGATGAAGACCACCTATAACAGGTCTGAGGGAGGATGAAGACCACCCATAACAAGTCTGAGGGAAGATGAAGACCACCTATAACAGGTCTGAGGGAAGGTGAAGACCACCTATAACAAGTCTGAGGGAGGATGAAGACCACCTACTTGGAGGTCCAGTGGGACACAGGCGCCACAAGAGAGGCTGGCACACAGAGAAGTCCACCATGTTGCTCCACACAAGCAAGAAGTGACCTGCTTTAGCATCCCATAATGCACCAGTGGGGGTGGGCGGAGTCTGGGATGTTGGATTAGAGAGCGAGTGCTGACTCCAGGACTTAGACTCCTCCCCCAGCCTACACACGCTCACACACACTGGCATGCAGGTGGCGACACAACAAGGGGGGGGGGGGTGTCACAGACTTACCGGGGCGTATTCCGTCCGGGTGGGCGGAGCTCTTGGCGGGGTCGTGGGAGCCCAGCTCCGATTGCGGAATGCGAGGGCTCTCCACGAACTTTGCTTTCCGCACAGGGGCTGGGAGCAGACACACACACACAGACACACACAGACACACACACACACACACACACACATAGAGGGAGACAACACACACATATATATATATATATGTAAATTAGGGAGAGGGAGGGTGAAACAAGGATGGGAGGACAGGAAGTGTATGAAGCAGCATCTTACTATTCCATCATCATTACTATTGCATCATCAGTACTATTGCATCATCGTTACTATTGCATCATCGTTACTATTGTATCATCAGTGTTACTATTGCATCATCATTACTATTGTATCAGTGTTACTATTGCATCATCATTACTACTGTATCAGTGTTACTATTGCATCATCAGTACTATTGCATCAGTGTTACTATTGTATCATCATTACTATTGCATCATTGTTACTATTGTACCATCATTACTATTGCATCATCATTACTATTGTATCATCAGTGTTACTATTGCATCATCATTACTATTGTATCATCAGTGTTACTATTACATCATCATTACTATTGTATCAGTGTTACTATTGCATCATCATTACTATTGTATCATCATTACTATTGTATCATCAGTACTATTGCATCATCATTTCTATTGCATCATCATTATTATTGCATCAGCGTTACTATTGCATCATCATTACTATTGTATCAGTATTACATGGCATCAGCGTTACTATTGTACCATCGTTACTATTGTATCATCAGTACTATTGCATCATCATTACTATTGTATCATCATTACTATTGTATCATCAGTACTATTGTATCATCATTACTATTGTATCATCAGTACTATTGTATCATCATTACTATTGTATCATCATTACTATTGCATCATCATTACTATTGCATCATCATTACTATTGCATCAGCGTTACTATTGCATCATCATTACTATTGTATCTTCAGTGTTACTATTGCATCATCATTACTATTGTATCAGTGTTACTATTGCATCATCATTACTATTGTATCAGTGTTACTATTGCATCATCATTACTACTGTATCAGTGTTACTATTGCATCATCAGTACTATTGCATCAGTGTTACTATTGTATCATCATTACTATTGCATCATTGTTACTATTGTACCATCATTACTATTGCATCATCATTACTATTGTATCATCAGTGTTACTATTGCATCATCATTACTATTGTATCATCAGTGTTACTATTGCATCATCATTACTATTGTATCAGTGTTACTATTGCATCATCATTACTATTGTATCATCATTACTATTGTATCATCAGTACTATTGCATCATCATTTCTATTGCATCATCATTATTATTGCATCAGCGTTACTATTGCATCATCATTACTATTGTATCAGTGTTACTATTGCATCATCATCACTATTGTATCAGTATTACATGGCATCAGCGTTACTATTGTACCATCATTACTATTGTATCATCAGTACTATTGCATCATCATTACTATTGCATCATCATTACTATTGGGACGGCGTGGCGCAGTGGGAGAGTGGCCGTGCGTAACCCAAGGGTCCCTGGTTCAAATCCCACCTAGTACCAACCACGTCACGTCCGTTGTGTCCTGAGCAAGACACTTCACCCTTGCTCCTAATGGGTGCTGATTGGCGCCTTGCATGGCAGCTCCCTCCATCAGTGTGTGAATGTGTGTGTGAATGGGTAAATGTGGAAGTAGTGTCAAAGCGCTTTGAGTACCTTGAAGGTAGAAAAGCGCTATACAAGTACAACCCATTTATTTAACCCATTTATTGTATCATCATTACTATTGTATCATCAGTACTATTGTATCATCAGTACTATTGTATCATCATTACTATTGTATCATCAGTACTATTGTATCATCATTACTATTGCATCATCATTACTATTGCATCAGCGTTACTATTGCATCATCATTACTATTGTATCATCATTACTATTGCATCATCATCACTATTGTATCAGTATTACATGGCATCAGCGTTACTATTGCATCATCATTACTACTGTATCAGTGTTACTATTGCATCATCACTACTGTATCAGTGTTGCTATTGCATCAGCGTTACAATTGCATCGTCGTTACTATTGCATCATCGTTACTATTGCATCATCACTACTATTGCATCATCATTACTACTGCACAATCGTTATTATTGCATAATTGTTTCTATTGCATCATTGTTAGTATTGCATAATTGTTACTATTGCATCATCATTACTATTGCATAATCGCTACTATTGCATCATCGTCACTATTGCATCATCATTACTATTGCCTCATTGTTACTATTGCATCACCGGTACAATTGCATCATCGTTACTATAGCAGTGTTGTTACTGTTGCATAATCATTACTATTGCATCATCGTTACTATTGCATCACCGGTACTAATGCATCATCGTTACTATTGCATCACTGTTACTATTGCCTCATCATTACTATTGCATCACCGGTACTATAGCATCATCGTCACTATTGCATCATCATTACTATTGCCCCATCGTTACTATTGCATCACCGGTACAATTGCATCATTGTTACTATAGCAGTGTTGTTACTGTTGCATAATCATTACTATTGCATCATTGTTACTATTGCATCACCGGTACTATTGCAACACCGTTACTATAGCATTGTCATTACTATTGCATAATCATTACTATTGCATCATCATTACTATTGCCTCATCGTTACTATTGCATCACTGTTACTATTGCCTCATCGTTACTATTGCATCACCGGTACTATTGCAACACCGTTACTATAGCATTGTCGTTACTATTGCATAATCATTACTATTGCATCATCATTACTATTGCCTCATCGTTACTATTGCATCAACGGTACTATTGCATCATCATTACTATTGCATCACCGGTACTATTGCATCATCGTTACTATAGCATCATCGTCACTATTGCATCATCATTACTATTGCCCCATCGTTACTATTGCATCACCGGTACAATTGCATCATCGTTACTATAGCAGTGTTGTTACTGTTGCATAATCATTACTATTGCATCATTGTTACTATTGCATCACCGGTACTATTGCATCATTGTTACTATTGCATCACTGTTACTATTGCCTCATCATTACTATTGCATCAACGGTACTATTGCATCATCGTTACTATAGCATCATCGTCACTATTGCATCATCATTACTATTGCCCCATCGTTACTATTGCATCACTGGTACAATTGCATCATCGTTACTATAGCAGTGTTGTTACTGTTGCATAATCATTACTATTGCATCATCGTTACTATTGCATCACCGGTACTATTGCATCATCGTTACTATTGCATCACCGGTACTATTGCATCATCGTTACTATAGCATCATCGTCACTATTGCATCATCATTACTATTGCATCATCATTACTATTGCATCATCGTTATTATAGCATCATCGTCACTATTGCATCATCATTACTATTGCCCCATCGTTACTATTGCATCACCGGTACAATTGCATCATCGTTACTATAGCAGTGTTGTTACTGTTGCATAATCATTAATATTGTATCATCGTTACTATTGCATCACCGGTACTATTGCATCATCGTTACTATAGCATCATTGTCACTATTGCATCATCATTACTATTGCATCATCGTTACTATAGCATCATCGTCACTATTGCATCATCATTACTATTGCCTCATCGTTACTATTGCATCACCGGTAGAATTGCATCATCGTTACTATAGCAGTGTTGTTACTGTTGCATAATCATTAATATTGCATCATCGTTACTATTGCATCACCGGTACTATTGCATCATCGTTACTATTGCATCACTGTTACTATTGCCTCATCGTTACTATTGCATCACCGGTACTATTGCAACACCGTTACAATAGCATTGTTGTTACTATTGCATAATCATTACTATTGCATCATCATTACTATTGCCTCATCGTTACTATTACATCACCGGTACTATTGCATCAGCCTTACTATAGCAATGTCGCTACTATTACATAATTATTACTATTGCATCATTGTTACTATTGCATCATTGTTAATATTGCCTCATTGTTACTATTGCATCATCATTACTATTGCCTCATTGTTACTATTACATCACCGGTACTATTGCATCATCATTACTATAGCAATGTCGCTACTATTACATAATTATTACTATTGCATCATTGTTACTATCGCATCATTGTTAATATTGCCTCATCGTTAGTATTGCATCATCATTACTGGTGCCTCATCGTTACTATTGCATTGTCGTTACCATTGCATAATCATTACTATTGCATCATCGTTACTATTGCATAATCGCTACTATTGCATCATCGTCACTATTGCATCATCATTACTATTGCCTCATCGTTACTATTGCAGCACCGGTACTATTGCATCATCATTACTATAGCATTGTTGTTACTATTGCATAATCATTACTATTGCATTGTTGTTACTATTGCATCATTGTTACTATTGCATCATCGTATATATATATATATATATATATATATATATACGTATATATATATATATATACACACACTTGAAATGTGTTGGTCCATCTTAAACATTCAGTAAAATGGTAAATGGGTTGTACTTTTCTACCTTTTTAAGGAACTGAAAGCGCTTTGCCACTATTTCCACATTCACCCATTCACACACACACACTGATGGCGGGAGCTGCCATGCAAGGCCCTAACCATGAAACCATCATCTCCATAGAGCTTTTCAACAGATACAGCTTCAATAGCCGTATTCCCATGGTCAAGCCACTCCTGAACTCAAGACAACGGAAGTTCCCTCAGTCAGCAATGGCTTGGGGAGCCATGTCAGCTGCTGGTTTTGGTCCACTGTGTTTCATCAAGTCCAGAGTCAATGCAGCTGTGTACATGCTTCCATCTGTTGTAAAGCTCTATGGAGATGAGGATTTCATGTTCCAGCATGATCTGGCACCTGTCCACAGTGCCAAAACCAGCAGTAACTGGTGTACTGACCATGGCATTACTGTTCTCCCCTGACCTAAACCCCATAGAGAATTTGTGGGGTATTGTGAAGAAGAAGCTGAAAGACACCAGACCCAATAATGCAAATGAGCTGAAAGCCGCTTTTGAAGCATCCTGGGCATCCATAACACCTCAGCAATGCCACAGGCCGATTCCCTCCATGCCACGCCACATTGATGCAGTAATCCCTGTGAAAGGATTCCCAACCAAGTACTGAGTGCATTAATTGACTTTTTCAAATCTTTGATTTTGTTTTGCTGTTATAAATCTTTTTTTTTTACTTGGTCTGAGGAAATATTCAATTTTTTCAAGATAAGATTTTTGAGTTTTCTAAAGCTGTATGCCATAATCAGCAATATTAAAATAACAAAAGGCTTGCAATATTTCAGTTGATGTGTAACGAATCCAGAATGTATGACATTTTCATGTTTTTAGTTGCATTACGGAAAATAAAGGATTTTATAACAATATTCACATTTTCTGAGACAGTTCTGTATATAGGACTGCTAAAAGAGATGTCCTTCCTTGATGGTCCTGGGAACCCGCATGACGACGGCAGGAGTCTGTCAGTATATATATATATATATATATATATATATATATATATGTTAATGGATTGTTTTTCATACAATATCTTAAATGTAAAATTGCTTGTAGAAATGTTACATGGTACACTTGCGATGTTTTAAGTGGGTCAGGCACGAGATAAATAGTTTTGTATTGATTTCAACAAGCTATGCAGTGTTGCAATGCGTGTTGTTTTGTCGTCACAAAAACAATTAAACTTGTAAGCGTAAAGTCGCGCTGTAATCGAATTTGTCTTATCAGATTTAGAGTAGAGAGAAGCAAATAGCACATCTTAAATCTCTTACTTAATGACTTGCTCTCATTAAAGCTGCGTACACAACAGATTACATTTGGCCTGTTGCTTTACCCGCCCTAAAACCCGCTGGAGCGCCACCTTAAGGCCGAGGGCAATGTCCTGAAGCCAGACCATGGTGTGGTGTCACACCTTTACACCCGCCAGTCCCTCATTGGTTGCCCTGGAAACTGCGATGAGGAAGCAGGAGGATGAAGCAACTTGTCCAGGAAACACACGGTGAGGACGGATCCTCCACGGGGAGTCAGGGCAAATGGGCGTGTGTGTGCGTGCGTGTGTGTGTGTGTGTGTGTGTGTGTGTGTGTGTGTGTGTGTGTGTGTGTGTGTGTGTGTGTGTGTGTGTGTGTGTGTGTGTGTGTGTGTGAACAACAAACTAGGGCTGGGTGGTGTGGTTGAAAGTGGTATCACCACATAAGTGTCTGATATCAGTTGATATTGACATAAACTGCCTTATTATTTCTATTTGACTTTACTAAATGTTTGGCCGGAATTTTTATTTTTTATTTTTTAAATAAAAAAATACTGTCACCTGATTTGGCTGTTACTAATGCGTAATCGTCACTATTGCATCACCGTTACTATTGCATCACCGATATTATTGCATCATCGTTACTATTGCATCTTCCTTACTATCGCATCATCGTTACTATCCTATAATCATTACTATTGCATCATCGTTACTATTGCATCTTCCTTACTATCGCATCGCCGTTACTATCGCATAATCATTGCTATTGCATCATCGTTACTATCGCATGATCATTACTATTGCATCATCGTTACTATTGCATCTTCCTAACTATCGCATCGTCGTTACTATTGCATAATCATTACTATTGCATTATCGTTACTATTGCATCTTTGTTGCTATTGCATCATTGTTAGTATTGCATCGTTGTTACTATTGCATCATCATTACTATTGCATCATCGTTACTATTGTATCTTTGTTACTATTGCATCATCGTTACTATTGCGTCATCGTGACTATTGCATCATCGTCACTATTGCATCATTGTTACTATTCCATTGCCGTTACTATTGCATCATCATTACTATTGCATCATGATTACTTTCGCATCGCTGCTACTATCGCATTGCCGCTACTATTGCATCGTCGTTACTATTGCATAATCATTACTATTGCATCACTGTTACTATTCTCTCATCTTTGTTACTATTGCATGATCATTACTATTGCATCACTGTTACTATTCGGTCATCTTTGTTACTATTGCATAATCATTACTATTGCATCATTGTTACTATTCTCTCATCTTTGTTACTATTGCATCGTCGTTACTATTGCATCATCGTTACTATTGCATCTTTGTTATTATTGCATCGTCGTTACTATTGCATCATTGTTACTATTGCATCATCCTTACTATTGCATCATCGCTACTATTGCATCTTCGTTACTATTGCATCTTTGTTACTATTGCATCATCCTTACTATTAAATCATTGTTACGATTGCATCATTGTTACTATTGCATCATCGTTATTATGCATCGTTGTTACTATAACAACATCGTTACTATTGCATCATCATTACTATTGCATCATCGTTACTATTGCATCATTGTTACTATTGCATCATCGTTATCATGCATCGTTGTTACTATAACAACATCGCTACTATTGCATCATCGTTACTATTACGTCATCGTCACTATGCAACGTTGTTACTATTGCATCATCATCACTATTGCATCATCGTTAGTATTGCATCATCGTTACTATTGCATCTTTATTATCGCATCCTCCTTACTATTAAATCATTGTTACTATTGCATCATCGTTATTATGCATCGTTGTTACTATAACAACATTGTTACTATTGCATAATCATTACTATTGCATAATCGTTACTATTACATCATCGTTACTATGCAACGTTGTTACTATCGCATAACCGTTACAATTGCATCATCATGGAAGCGTCTGATTGGTCCAAGCTGAGCGACCACAACAAAGCAGGAAGATTTCCACTAAAACCAAAAAAGTGATACAGCACTGTTCCATTGGCTGTTGGCCTGTCACTCCCACTTCCTGCGTTGCTAGGTTACCGGAGAACGAGTGCATTTGCTTCCATACTTCACTTTCCTTCCCACAAAGAAGAACAAAAACAATGAACGTTTTATCGAACATGTTTTTTTTTTTACTGATATTGATTACGTGTGAATATGGATATGGTTTCATCGGCCAGCCCTACGGCCAAAGGAGGCTTTACTAGTGCGTGGTGGCCCGGTCACATGACCAGGAAGCGGGCGTCACTCCGGTGGGGAAATCGTAAATCCCCCAGGAGACTTAAACCAGCAGGACTTGTAGTTGTCATGGCGTGCTGAGGATGAGGAGAGCTGGCAGCGTGATGGATGGCAGATCCACTCCTCTAATGAGCTTAGCAAGAAACATCCCAATACCAACCAGCGCACACGTGGAAGTGCCAGCTTCGCCGCATGTGGCCTCTGTATATATATATATATATATATATATATATATATATATATATATATATATATATATATATATATATATATATATATATATATATATATATATATATATATATATACATATACAGTGGGGCAAAAAGTATTTATTCAGCCACTGATTGTGCAAGTTCTCCCACTTAAAATTATGACAGAGGTCTGTAATTTTCATCATAGGTACACTTCAACTGTGAGAGACAGAATGTGAAAAAAAATCCAAGAATTCACATTGTAGGAATTTTAAAGAATTTATTTGTAAATTATGGTGGAAAATAAGTATTTGGTCAAGCATTCAAAGCTGATGGAAGGAGGTTTTGGCTCCAAATCTCAGGATACATGGCCCCATTCATTCTTTCCTTAACACGGATCAATCGTCCTGTCCCCTTAGCGGAAAAACAGCCCCAAAGCATGATGTTTCCACCCCCATGCTTCACAGTAGGTATGGTGTTCTTGGGATGCAACTAGACGAGTTGAGTTTATACCAAAAAATTCTATTTTGGTTTCATCTGACCACATGACATTCTCTGGCAAACTTCAGACGAGCCTGGACATGCACTGGATTAAGCAGGGGGACACGTCTGGCACTGCAGGATTCGATTCCCTGTCGGCGTAGTGTCTTACTGATGGTAACCTTTTGTTAATTTGGTCCCAGCTCTCTGCGGGTCATTCACCAGGTCCCCTTGTGTGGTTGTGGGATTTTTGCTCACCGTTATCACGATTGTTTTGACCCCACGGGATGAGATCTTGCGATCAAGGGGGATTATCAGTGGTCTTGTATGTATTCCATTTTCTGATAATTGCTCCCACAGTTGATTTGTTCACACCAAGCTGCTTGCCTATTGTAGATTCACTCTTCCCAGTCTGGTGCAGGTCTACAATTAATTTCCTGGTGTCCTTCGACAGCTTTTTGGTCTTGGCCATAGTGGAGTTTGGAGTCTGACTGTTTGAGGCTGTGGACAGGTGTCTTTTATACAGATAACGAGTTCAAACAAGTGCCATTAATACAGGTAACAAGTGGAGGACAGAAGAGCTTCTTAAAGAAGAAGTTACAGGTCTGTGAGAGCCAGAGATCTTCCTTGTTTGAAGTGACCAAATACTTATTTTCCACCATAATTTACAAATAAATTCTTTAAAATTCCTACAATGTGAATTCCTGGATTTTTTTTTCACATTCTGTCTCTCACAGTTGAAGTGTACCTATGATGAAAATTACAGACCTCTGTCATCATTTTAAGTGGGATATATATATATACTCACACGCTTGTGACGCCATCGCCTCTCATGACGCCAGCGCTCGGCACGTGGAGGAGGCGTTGCCGAGGCAACGGGATACAGTTTGCACCGACAGAGACATCGGACGCGCCCACACACACACACACACACACACACACGCACACACACACGCGCACAGAAAGGTAGACGCTGGCCAGCTGAGCTAGCGCGCCGCCCTGGTTGCCATGGCAACAGCAGAGCGCATGAAAGCCGCCAGCTCATGTCGACAACTGTACATACATATTCATAATAATAATAATAATAATAGATTTTATTTGTTAAAAAAAGGCATTTTACATTGAGCAAACAACCTCAAAGTGCTACAGTGTATTAAAAAAATAAATACAATTATAATAAATATG
>NC_084618.1:9586391-9596391 GCF_033978795.1 Nerophis ophidion | reverse complement strand
TTTATATAGTGCACATTTGTATACTACACATGTATATTTATATACTGCACATTTGTATTTATATACTGCACATTTGTATTTATATACTGCACATTTATGTTTATATACTGCACATTTATATACTACACTTTTATATTTATATACTACACATTTATATCTACACATTTATATTTATATACTGCACATTTATAGTTATATACTGCACATTTATATTTATATACTGTACATTTATATACTACACATTTATATTTATATACTGCACATTTGTATTTGTATACTGCACTTCTATATTTATATATTACACATTTATATTTATATACTGCACATTTATATTTATATACTGCTCATTTATATATATATATATATATATATATATATATATATATATACATATATATATATATATATATATATATATATATATATATATATATACTGCACATTTATATCTACACATTTATATTTATATACTGCACATTTGTTATTTTGGGGGAAATATTAGCTCATTTCAAATGTCGTGCCTGCAACATGTTTTAAAAAAGCTGGCATAAGTGGCAAAGAAGACTGAGAAAGTTGGGGAATGCTCATCAGAGACTTATTAGGAACATCCCACAGGTGTGCAGGCTAATTGGGAACAGGTGGGTCCCATGATTGGCTATAAAAGCAGCTTCCATGAAATGCTCACTCATTCACAAACAAGGACAGGGCGATGGTCACCACTTTGTCAACAAATGCCTGAGCAAATTGTTTAAGAACATTTCTCAAGCAGCTTTTGCGAGGAATTTCACCATCTACGCTCCGTAATATCATCAAAAGGTTCAAAGAACGTGGAGAAATCGCTGCACGCAAGCCATGATAATACACGCCTCGGATCCCTTTAGGCGCTACTGCATCAAAAGCGACATCAGTGTGTAAAGGATATCACCACATGGGCCCGGAAAACCACTGTCAGTAACTACAGTTGGTCGCTACTTCTGTATGTGCAAGTTAAAACTCTACTATGCAAAACCACAGTCATTTATCAACAACACCCAGAAACGCTTCTGAGCTCATCTAACATGGACTGATGCAAAGTGTTATTAGTGGCCAAGGCATGGCTAACTTACACATCTGTGAAGGCACCATTAATGCTGAAAGGTACATACAGCTTTTGGAACAACATATGCTGCCATCCAAGCGACGTTATCATGGACGCCCCTGCTTATTTCAGCACAACAATCATTCATAGTAAAAGAGTGCAGGTACTAGACTAAGTACCTGATTATTTGCAAAGTTTCCTGTTTACTTGGTGAAAAAAGTTTGAGAACGACCGCAATACTGAACGACATAAAAAAATATGACATTTATTTAACTTTTACCGTATTTTGCACACGAGTATAAAAGCCGCACCCATTTTAGGAGAAAACATAATTTCCTCGTATAAGCCACAGATATATACGTTGTAAAATGAGTTATTTGCACAGGGATATTCTGTAAATATTTATTTACATACCTTAATTGTGTCCGAAGGGTGTCTGTAACAGGGCAGTAAAACGGCTGATTAGACAAAACAGAAGTCATGGCCATGGACCCACGAGCTGCGCATGCTAGCTCTCCAATCGGCTAAACAGACTCAGTAACTCCACGCTGACGTTTTTGGTGAGTTTACCAAAGTTAATAATACTAACACAGACACTGGTAAACGTGTTAGCACATTGGCTAATGCTAACAATGCTAGCTTCATTATGTCACATCGCACGTAAAAATGTGCATGAACACACTCCGGCGGGCGTCACACCCGGCGGGACGCTTTAGTAAGTAAGAATTGTTTTAGTTATATTGTAAAACTTACAAACGTCGCTGGGAGTGATGATTGAATAAACTATACGAGTAGAAACGCTATGGATGGCCAGAAGACGGGACAACACTTGAACTTTGGGTTGAACTAAATGCACGAGAGCACCGTTTTAAGAAGGGACTTAAAAAAACAGCTTTATAGCACAGCTTTTATCTCATTTATCTGTTTTATTCAGTGATTTCATACTTTTATTTCTGTTTTATTTAGTGTTTATCTAGTTCATGTTTTCATTTCTGTATACATTTTCTATTTTCAAATTTTAATTTTTTTATACTTTGTAGCACTTTGAGATTTTATCAAATGTAAAGTGCATTACAAATGTAATTCATTATTATTATTATTATTACTAAATGAAAGGACAAACCCGTCCAAAAGATGGAGCCATAGCACAAACAATAACACACTTTTTCAGTGTCTTTGCTAGTTTGTTGTTGTTGTTTTTTAACTATTTGCATGATGGTCGCCAGCAAAGAAAAATCCACGGATTAGCCGCACTGTTTTATAAGCCGCAGGGTTCAAAGCGTAGGGAAAAGGACAAACCCGTCTGAAAGATGGCGCCATAGCACAAAACAATAACACGCTTTTTCCGTGATTTCGCTTGTTTTTTTTGTTTTTTAGTTATTTGGATGATGGTCGGCAGCAAAGAAAAATCCACAGATTAGCCGCACTGTTTTATAAGCCGCAGGAGTCAAAGCGTAGGGAAAAGGACAAACCCGTTCAAAAGATGGCGTCACAGCACAAACAAAGACATGCTTTTTCTGTGTCTTTGTTTGTTTGTTGTTGTTTTTTTCAACTTTTTGCATGATGGTCGCCAGCAAAGAAAAATCCACGGATTGGCCGCACTGTTTTATAAGCCGCAGGGGTCGAAACGTAGGGAAAAAGGACAAACCCGTCCGAAAGATGGCCTCATAGCACAAAAAAATATGCGCTTTTTTGGTGTCATTGCTAGTTTGTTTTTGTTTTTTTTTAACTATTTGCATGATGGTCGCCGGCAGAGAAAAATCCACGGATTGGCCGCACTGTTTTATAAGCCGCAGGGTTCAAAGCGTAGTGAAAATGACAAACCCGTCCAAAAAATGGCATCAAAGCACAAACAAAAACATGCTTTTTCCGTCTTTTTTTGTTTGTTGTTGTTTTTTTCAACTTTTTGCATGATGGACGCCAGCAAAGAAAAATCCACAGATTAGCCGCACTGTTTTATAAGCCGCAGGGGTCGAAACGTAGGGAAAAAGGACAAACCCGTCCGAAAGATGGACTCATAGCACAAAAAATATGCGCTTTTTTTAGTGTCTTTGCTAGTTTGTTGTTTTTTTTTTTAACTATTTGCATGATGGTCGCCAGCAGAAAAAAATCCACGGATTGGCCGCACTGTTTTATAAGCCGCAGGGTTCAAAGCGTAGTGAAAATGACAAACCCGTCCAAAAAATGGCATCATAGCACAAACAAAATCATGCTTTTTCCGTCTTTTTTTGTTTGTTGTTGTTTTTTTCAACTTTTTGCATGATGGTCGCCAGCAAAGAAAAATCCACGGATTGGCCGCACTGTTTTATAAGCCGCAGAGGTCGAAACGTAGGGAAAAAGGACAAACCCGTCCGAAAGATGGCCTCATAGCACAAAAAAATATGCGCTTTTTTGGTGTCATTGCTAGTTTGTTTTTTTTTTTTTTTAACTATTTGCATGATGGTCGCCAGCAGAGAAAAATCCACGGATTGGCCGCACTGTTTTATAAGCCGCAGGGTTCAAAGCGTAGTGAAAATGACAAACCCGTCCAAAAAATGGCATCATAGCACAAACAAAAACATGCTTTTTACGTCTTTTTTTGTTTGTTGTTGTTTTTTTCAACTTTTTGCATGATGGTCGCCAGCAAAGAAAAATCCACAGATTAGCCGCACTGTTTTATAAGCCGCAGAGGTCGAAACGTAGGGAAAAAGGACAAACCCGTCCGAAAGATGGCCTCATAGCATAAAAAATATGCGCTTTTTTTAGTGTCATTGCTAGTTTTTTTTTGTTTTTTTTAAACTATTTGCATGATGGTCGCCATCCACGGATTGGCCGCACTGTTTTATAAGCCGCAGGGTTCAAAGCGTAGTGAAAATGACAAACCCGTCCAAAAAATGGCATCATAGCACAAACAAAATCATGCTTTTTCCGTCTTTTTTTGTTTGTTGTTGTTTTTTTCAACTTTTTGCATGATGGTCGCCAGCAAAGAAAAATCCACGGATTGGCCGCACTGTTTTATAAGCCGCAGAGGTCGAAACGTAGGGAAAAAGGACAAACCCGTCCGAAAGATGGCCTCATAGCACAAAAAAATATGCGCTTTTTTGGTGTCATTGCTAGTTTGTTTTTGTTTTTTTTTAACTATTTGCATGATGGTCGCCAGCAGAGAAAAATCCACGGATTGGCCGCACTGTTTTATAAGCCGCAGGGTTCAAAGCGTAGTGAAAATGACAAACCCGTCCAAAAAATGGCATCATAGCACAAACAAAAACATGCTTTTTACGTCTTTTTTTGTTTGTTGTTGTTTTTTTCAACTTTTTGCATGATGGTCGCCAGCAAAGAAAAATCCACAGATTAGCCGCACTGTTTTATAAGCCGCAGAGGTCGAAACGTAGGGAAAAAGGACAAACCCGTCCGAAAGATGGCCTCATAGCATAAAAAATATGCGCTTTTTTTAGTGTCATTGCTAGTTTTTTTTTGTTTTTTTTTAACTATTTGCATGATGGTCGCCATCCACGGATTGGCCGCACTGTTTTATAAGCCGCAGGGTTCAAAGCGTAGTGAAAATGACAAACCCGTCCAAAAGATGGCATCATAGCACAAACAAAAACATGCTTTTTCCGTGTCTTTGTTTGTTTGTTGTTTTTTTCAACTTTTTGCATGATGGTCGCCAGCAAAGAAAAATCCACAGATTAGCCGCACTGTTTTAAAATCTGCTGGATTCAAAGCATAGGGAAAAGGACAAACCCGTTCAAAAGATGGCGCCATAGCACAAACAATAACACGCGTTTTCCGTGTCTTTGCTTGTTTTTTTTTTTGTTATTTGCATGATGGTCGCCAGCAGAGAAAAATCCACAGATTAGCCGCACTGTTTTATAAGCCGCAGTGGTCAAAGCGTAGGGAAAAGGACAAACCTGTTTGAAAGATGACGCCATAGCACAAACAATAACACGCTTTTTCCGTGTTTTTGCTTGTTTTTTTTGTTTTTTTTAGCTATTTGCATGATGGTCGCCAGCAAAGAAAAATCCAGATTAGCCGCACTGTTTTATAAGGCGCAGGGTTCGAAACGTAGGGAAAAAGGACAAACCCGTCTGAAAGATGGCGCCACAGCACAAACAATAACACGCTTTTTCCGTGACTTTGTTTGTTTTTGTTGTTGTTGTTTTTTTGTTATTTGGATGATGGTCGCCAGCAAAGAAAAATCCACTGATTAGCCGCACTGTTTTATAAGCCGCAGGGTTCAACGCATAGGGAAAAGGACAAACCCGTTCAAAAGATGGCGTCATAGCACAAACAATTACACGCTTTTTCCGTGTCTTTGCTTGTTTTTTTTTTGTTTTTTTTTAACTATTTGCATGATGGTCGCCAGCAAAGAAAAATCCACAGATTAGCCGCACTGTTTTATAAGCCGCAGGGTTCAAAGCGTAGTGATAATGACAAACCCGTCCAAAAAATGGCGTCATAGCACAAACAAAAACATGCTTTTTCCGTCTTTTTTTGTTTGTTGTTGTTTTTTTCAACTTTTTGCATGATGGTCGCCAGCAAAGAAAAATCCACAGATTAGCCGCACTGTTTTATAAGCCGCAGGGGTCGAAACGTAGGGAAAAAGGACAAACCCGTCTGAAAGATGGCGCCACAGCACAAAAAATAACATGCTTTTTCCGTGTCTTTGCTAGTTTGTTGTTGTTGTTTTTTTTAGCTATTTGCATGATGGTCGCCAGCAAAGAAAAATCCACTGATTAGCCGCACTGTTTTATAAGCCGCAGGGTTCAACGCATAGGGAAAAGGACAAACCCGTTCAAAAGATGGCGTCATAGCACAAACAATTACACGCTTTTTCCGTGTCTTTGCTTGTTTTTTTTTTTGGTTTTTTATAACTATTTGCATGATGGTCGCCAGCAAAGAAAAATCCACAGATTAGCCGCACTGTTTTATAAGCCGCATGGTTCAAAGCGTAGTGATATTGACAAACCCGTCCAAAAAATGGCGTTATAGCACAAACAAAAACATGCTTTTTCCGTGTCTTTGTTTGTTTGTTGTTGTTTTTTTTAACTTTTTGCATGATGGTCGCCAGCAAAGAAAAATCCACAGATTAGCCGCACTGTTTTATAAGCCGCAGGGGTCGAAACGTAGGGAAAAAGGACAAACCCGTCTGAAAGATGGCGCCACAGCACAAAAAATAACATGCTTTTTCCGTGTCTTTGCTAGTTTGTTGTTGTAGTTTTTTTAGCTATTTGCATGATGGTCGCCAGCAAAGAAAAATCCACAGATTAGCCGCACTGTTTTATAAGCCGCATGGTTCAAAGCGTAGTGATAATGACAAACCCGTCCAAAAAATGGCGTCATAGCACAAACAAAAACATGCTTTTTCCGTGTCTTTGTTTGTTTGTTGTTGTTTTTTTTAACTTTTTGCATGATGGTCGCCAGCAAAGAAAAATCCACAGATTAGCCGCACTGTTTTATAAACCGCAGGGGTCGAAACGTAGGGAAAAAGGACAAACCCGTCCGAAAGATGGACTCATAGCACAAAAAATATGCGCTTTTTTAGTGTCTTTGCTAGTTTGTTGGTTTTTTTTTTAGCTATTTGCATGATGGTCGCCAGCAAAGAAAAATCCACTGATTAGCCGCACTGTTTTATAAGCCGCAGGGTTCAACGCATAGGGAAAAGGACAAACCCGTTCAAAAGATGGCGTCATAGCACAAACAATTACACGCTTTTTCCGTGTCTTTGCTTGTTTTTTTTTTTGGTTTTTTATAACTATTTGCATGATGGTCGCCAGCAAAGAAAAATCCACAGATTAGCCGCACTGTTTTATAAGCCGCATGGTTCAAAGCGTAGTGATATTGACAAACCCGTCCAAAAAATGGCGTTATAGCACAAACAAAAACATGCTTTTTCCGTGTCTTTGTTTGTTTGTTGTTGTTTTTTTTAACTTTTTGCATGATGGTCGCCAGCAAAGAAAAATCCACAGATTAGCCGCACTGTTTTATAAGCCGCAGGGGTCGAAACGTAGGGAAAAAGGACAAACCCGTCTGAAAGATGGCGCCACAGCACAAAAAATAACATGCTTTTTCCGTGTCTTTGCTAGTTTGTTGTTGTAGTTTTTTTAGCTATTTGCATGATGGTCGCCAGCAAAGAAAAATCCACAGATTAGCCGCACTGTTTTATAAGCCGCATGGTTCAAAGCGTAGTGATAATGACAAACCCGTCCAAAAAATGGCGTCATAGCACAAACAAAAACATGCTTTTTCCGTGTCTTTGTTTGTTTGTTGTTGTTTTTTTTAACTTTTTGCATGATGGTCGCCAGCAAAGAAAAATCCACAGATTAGCCGCACTGTTTTATAAACCGCAGGGGTCGAAACGTAGGGAAAAAGGACAAACCCGTCCGAAAGATGGACTCATAGCACAAAAAATATGCGCTTTTTTAGTGTCTTTGCTAGTTTGTTGGTTTTTTTTTTAACTATTTGCATGATGGTCGCCAGCAGAGAAAAATCCACAGATTAGCCGCACTGTTTTATAAGCCGCATGGTTCAAAGCGTAGTGATAATGACAAACCCGTCCAAAAAATGGCGTCATAGCACAAACAAAAACATGCTTTTTCCGTGTCTTTGTTTGTTTGTTGTTGTTTTTTTTAACTTTTTGCATGATGGTCGCCAGCAAAGAAAAATCCACAGATTAGCCGCACTGTTTTATAAACCGCAGGGGTCGAAACGTAGGGAAAAAGGACAAACCCGTCCGAAAGATGGACTCATAGCACAAAAAATATGCGCTTTTTTAGTGTCTTTGCTAGTTTGTTGGTTTTTTTTTTAACTATTTGCATGATGGTCGCCAGCAGAGAAAAATCCACGGATTGGCCGCACTGTTTTATAAGCCGCAGGGTTCAAAGCGTAGTGAAAATGACAAACCCGTCCAAAAAATGGCATCATAGCACAAACAAAAACATGCTTTTTCCGTCTTTTTTTGTTTGTTGTTGTTTTTTTTAACTTTTTGCATGATGGTCGCCAGCAAAGAAAAATCCACAGATTAGCCGCACTGTTTTATAAGCCGCAGGGGTCGAAACGTAGGGAAAAAGGACAAACCCGTCTGAAAGATGGCGCCACAGCACAAAAAATAACATGCTTTTTCCGTGTCTTTGCTAGTTTGTTGTTGTAGTTTTTTTAGCTATTTGCATGATGGTCGCCAGCAAAGAAAAATCCACAGATTAGCCGCACTGTTTTATAAGCCGCATGGTTCAAAGCGTAGTGATAATGACAAACCCGTCCAAAAAATGGCGTCATAGCACAAACAAAAACATGCTTTTTCCGTGTCTTTGTTTGTTTGTTGTTGTTTTTTTTAACTTTTTGCATGATGGTCGCCAGCAAAGAAAAATCCACAGATTAGCCGCACTGTTTTATAAACCGCAGGGGTCGAAACGTAGGGAAAAAGGACAAACCCGTCCGAAAGATGGACTCATAGCACAAAAAATATGCGCTTTTTTAGTGTCTTTGCTAGTTTGTTGGGTTTTTTTTTAACTATTTGCATGATGGTCGCCAGCAGAGAAAAATCCACAGATTAGCCGCACTGTTTTATAAGCCGCATGGTTCAAAGCGTAGTGATAATGACAAACCCGTCCAAAAAATGGCGTCATAGCACAAACAAAAACATGCTTTTTCCGTGTCTTTGTTTGTTTGTTGTTGTTTTTTTTAACTTTTTGCATGATGGTCGCCAGCAAAGAAAAATCCACAGATTAGCCGCACTGTTTTATAAACCGCAGGGGTCGAAACGTAGGGAAAAAGGACAAACCCGTCCGAAAGATGGACTCATAGCACAAAAAATATGCGCTTTTTTAGTGTCTTTGCTAGTTTGTTGGTTTTTTTTTTAACTATTTGCATGATGGTCGCCAGCAGAGAAAAATCCACGGATTGGCCGCACTGTTTTATAAGCCGCAGGGTTCAAAGCGTAGTGAAAATGACAAACCCGTCCAAAAAATGGCATCATAGCACAAACAAAAACATGCTTTTTCCGTCTTTTTTTGTTTGTTGTTGTTTTTTTCAACTTTTTGCATGATAGTCGCCAGCAAAGAAAAATCCACGGATTGGCCGCACTGTTTTATAAGCCGCAGGGTTCAAAACGTAGGGAAAAAGGACAAACCCGTCCGAAAGATGGCCTCATATCATAAAAAATATGCGCTTTTTTTAGTGTCATTGCTAGTTTTTTTTTGTTTGTTTTTTTAACTATTTGCATGATGGTCGCCATCCACGGATTGGCCGCACTGTTTTAAAATCTGCTGGATTCAAAGCATAGGGAAAAGGACAAACCCGTTCAAAAGATGGCGCCATAGCACAAACAATAACACGCGTTTTCCGTGTCTTTGCTTGTTTTTTTTTTTGTTATTTGCATGATGGTCGCCAGCAGAGAAAAATCCACAGATTAGCCGCACTGTTTTATAAGCCGCAGTGGTCAAAGCGTAGGGAAAAGGACAAACCTGTTTGAAAGATGACGCCATAGCACAAACAATAACATGCTTTTTCCGTGTCTTTGTTAGTTTGTTGTTGTTTTTTTTAACTTTTTGCATGATGGTCGCCAGCAAAGAAAAATCCACAGATTAGCCGCACTGTTTTATAAACCGCAGGGGTCGAAACGTAGGGAAAAAGGACAAACCCGGCCGAAAGATGGACTCATAGCACAAAAAATATGCGCTTTTTTAGTGTCTTTGCTAGTTTGTTGGGGGGTTTTTTAACTATTTGCATGATGGTCGCCAGCAAAGAAAAATCCACAGATTAACCGCACTGTTTTATAAGCCGCATGGTTCAAAGCGTAGTGATAATGACAAACCCGTCCAAAAAATGGCGTCACAGCACAAACAAAAACATGCTTTTTCCGTGTCTTTGTTTGTTTGTTGTTGTTTTTTTTAACTTTTTGCATGATGGTCGCCAGCAAAGAAAAATCCACAGATTAGCCGCACT
>NC_084618.1:9536391-9581391 GCF_033978795.1 Nerophis ophidion | reverse complement strand
ACACACAAGTAAACATGCTGAAAGACCGCTTGTATCACACATATCACACACAAGAAAACACGCGCAAAGACTGCCTGTATTGCACATGATATCACACACAAGTAAACACGCCGCAAGACTGCTTGTATCAGACATGATATCACACACAAGAAAACACGCCCCAAGGACTGCTTGTATCGCACATGATATCACACACAAGAAAACACGCCCAAGGACTGCTTGTATCGCACATGATATCACACACAAGAAAACACACCAAAGGACTGCTTATATCGCACATGATATCACAACCAAGTAAATACGCCAAAGGACTGCCTGTATTGCACATGATATCACACAAAAGTAAACACGCCGCAAGACTGCTTGTATCAGACATGATATCACACACAAGAAAACACGCCCCAAGGACTGCTTGTATCGCACATGATATCACACACAAGAAAACACGCCCAAGGACTGCTTGTATCGCACATGATATCACACACAAGAAAACACACCAAAGGACTGCTTATATCGCACATGATATCACAACCAAGTAAATACGCCAAAGGACTGCCTGTATTGCACATGATATCACACAAAAGTAAACACGCCGCAAGACTGCTTGTATCAGACATGATATCACACACAAGAAAACACACCCCAAGGACTGCTTGTATCGCACATGATATCACACACAAGAAAACACGCCCAAGGACTGCTTGTATCGCACATGATATCACACACAAGAAAACACGCCAAAGGACTGCTTATATCGCACATGATATCACAACCAAGTAAACACGCCAAAGGACTGCCTGTATTGCACATGATATCACACACAAGTAAACACGCCGCAAGACTGCTTGTATCAGACATGATATCACACACAAGAAAACACGCCCCAAGGACTGCTTGTGTCGCACATGATATCACACACAAGTTAACACGCCCAAAGACTGCTTGTATCGCATATGATATCACACACAAGGAAACACGCCAAAGGACTGCTTATATCGCACATGATATCACAACCAAGTAAACACGCCAAAGGACTGCCTGTATTGCACATGATATCACACACAAGTAAACACGCCGCAAGACTGCTTGTATCAGACATGATATCACACACAAGAAAACACGCCCCAAGGACTGCTTGTGTCGCACATGATATCACACACAAGTTAACACGCCCAAAGACTGCTTGTATCGCATATGATATCACACACAAGAAAACACGCCAAAGGACTGCTTATATCGCACATGATATCACAACCAAGTAAACACGCCAAAGGACTGCCTGTATTGCACATGATATCACACACAAGTAAACACGCTGCAAGACTGCTTGTATCAGACATGATATCACACACAAGAAAACACGCCCCAAGGACTGCTTGTGTCGCACATGATATCACACACAAGTTAACACGCCACAGGATTGCTTGTATCGCACGTGATATCACACACAAGTAAACACGCTGCAGGACTGCTTGTATCGGACAAGATATCACACACAAAAAAACATGCCAAAGGACTGCTTGTATTGCACATGATATCACACACAAAAAAACATTGCAAAGGACTGCATGTATCACACACAAGAAAATACACCGCAGGACCGCTTGTATCGCACATGATATCACAACCAAGTAAACACGCCAAAGGACTGCTTGTATTGCACATGATATCACACACAAGTAAACACGCCCAAAGACTGCTTGTATCGCACATGATATCACACACAAGAAAACACGCCCAAGGACTGCTTGTATCGCACATGATATCTTACACACAAGAAAATACACCCAAGGACTGCTTGTATCGCATGTGATATCACACACAAGTAAACATGCTGCAGGACTGCTTGTATCGGACATGATATCACACACAAAAAAACATTCCAAAGGACTACATGTATCACACACAAGAACATACACCGCATGACCGCTTGTATCACACATGATATCTCACACACAAGTAAACACGCCCAAAGACTGCTTGTATCGCACATGATATCACACACAAGAAAACACGCCCAAGGACTGCTTGTATCGCACATGATATCTCACACACAAGAAAATACACCCAAGGACTGCTTGTATCGCACATGATATCACACACAAGTAAACATGCTGCAGGACTGCTTGTACCGCACATGATATCACACACAAGTAAACACGCCACAGGACTGCTTGTATCGCACATGATATCACACACAAGTAAACACTGCAGGACTGCTTGTATTGCATGTGATATCAAACACAAGTAAACATGCTGCAAGACTGCTTGTATCGGACATAATATCACACACAAAAAAACATTGTGTGTGATATCACAAGAAAACACGCCAAAGGACAGCTTGTATCGCACATGATATCACACACAAGAAAACACACCACAGGACTGCTTGTATCGCACATGATATCACACACAAGTAAACACGCCCAAAGACTGCTTGTATCGCACATGATATCACACACAAGAAAACACGCCCAAGGACTGCTTGTATCGCACATGATATCTCACACACAAGAAAATACACCCAAGGACTGCTTGTATCGCACATGATATCACACACAAGTAAACATGCTGCAGGACTGCTTGTATCGCACATGATATCACACACAAGTAAACACGCCACAGGACTGCTTGTATCGCACATGATATCACACACAAGTAAACACTGCAGGACTGCTTGTATTGCATGTGATATCACACACAAGTAAACATGCTGCAAGACTGCTTGTATCGGACATAATATCACACACAAAAAAACATTGTGTGTGATATCACAAGAAAACACGCCAAAGGACAGCTTGTATCGCACATGATATCACACACAAGAAAACACACCACAGGACTGCTTGTATCGCACATGATATCACACACAAGTAAACACGCCGCAGGACTGCTTGTATCGCACATGATATCACACCCAAGTGAACACGCCGCAAGACTGCTTGTATCACACATGATATCACACACAAGTGTGATATCTGCTTGTATCAGAGTTTATATCGAACACTTTTACATCGGATGTTAGCGAGCAGCTAACGTCCATCCGCAGTGTTTTACCTACTTCTAAATCACTAATCCTCGTCTCCATGGTGACAAATAAAGTATGTGTCTTACAAGTATTATTATCACTGGAGAACGAGGAATAGGTAAACATGTATGATCCTGCAACTACATGGTATCAGATCGATGAGGTATCATCCAAAACTAATGTGTGGTATCAAAGAAGAGAAGAATAAGTGATTATTACATTTGAACAGAAGTGTAGATAGAACATGTTAAAATAAGCAGATATTAACAGTAAATGAACAAGTGGATGAATGATGTAATTTTTACAGTTTGTCCCTCATGTGTATAAACTAATAGGTGTATAAATGACACAATATGTTACTGCAGACTGGTAAAACCAAGCCAACAATTACATTTTTTTGTAGTCCCTTTTATTTTGAAAAGTATCAAAAAACATTTTAACTAGTTTTAAACATTCAAACCTGAAATTAAATAATTTTGAGACTTGTGTTCATCTTAAAAATAAGCAAACTTTTCTTATACTATTATGCTAACGTTTTACGCTAGCATTTTAGCTGGTTTTAACCATCCAAACCTGAAATTCAAGGGTTTTGAGACTTGTGTCCACCTTAGAAGTACAATAACTTTTCTCATGCTATCATGCTAACTTTAGCATGCTAAAGTTTTACACTAGCATTTTAGTTAGTTTTAACATTTCAAACATGAAATTCAAGAATTTTAAGACTTGTGTTCATCTTAAAAGTACGTTGACTTTTCTCATGCTATCATGCTAATGTTATCATGCTAAAATTTTACGCTAGCATTTTAGCTAGTTTTAACCATCCAAACCTGAAATTCAAGGATTTTGAGACTTGTGTCCACCGTAGAAGTACAATAACTTTTCTCATGCTATCATGCTAACTTTAGCATGCTAAAGTTTTACACTAGCATTTTAGTTAGTTTTAACATTTCAAACATGAAATTCAAGAATTTTAAGACTTGTGTTCATCTTAAAAGTACGTTGACTTTTCTCATGCTATCATGCTAATGTTATCATGCTAAAATTTTACGCTAGCATTTTAGCTAGTTTTAACCATCCAAACCTGAAATTCAAGGATTTTGAGACTTGTGTCCATCTTAGAAGTACAATAACTTTTCTCATGCTATCATGCTAACTTTAGCATGCTAAAGTTTTACACTAGCATTTTAGTTAGTTTTAACATTTCAAACATGAAATTCAAGAATTTTAAGACTTGTGTTCATCTTAAAAGTACGTTGACTTTTCTCATGCTATCATGCTAATGTTATCATGCTAAAATTTTACGCTAGCATTTTAGCTAGTTTTAACCATCCAAACCTGAAATTCAAGGATTTTGAGACTTGTGTCCATCTTAGAAGTACAATAACTTTTCTCATGCTATCATGCTAACTTTAGCATGCTAAAGTTTTACACTAGCATTTTAGTTAGTTTTAACATTTCAAACATGAAATTCTAGAATTTTAAGACTTGTGTTCATCTTAAAAGTACGTTGACTTTTCTCATGCTATCATGCTAATGTTATCATGATAAAATTTTACGCTAGCATTTTAGCTAGTTTTAACCATTCAAACCGGAAATTCAAGGATTTTGAGACTTGTGTCCATTTTAAAAGTACACCAACTTTTCTTATTCTATCATGCTAAGTTTAGCATGCTAACATTTTACGCTAGCATTTTAGCTAGTTTTAACCATTTAAACCTGAAATTCAAGGATTTTGAGACTTGTGTCCATCTTAAAAGTATGCTAACTTTTCTTATGATATCATGCTAATGTTAGCATGCTAATGTTTTACACAAGCATTTTAAGTAGTTATAACCTTTCAAACCTGAAATTCAAGGATTTTGAGACTTGTGTCCATCTTAGAAGTATGCTAACTTTTCTTATGGTATCATGCTAATGTTAGCATGCTAATGTTTTACGCAAGCATTTTAACTAGTTATAAACATTCAAACCTGAAATCCAAGAATTTTGAGACTTTTGTTCATCTTAAAAATAAGCAAACTTTTCTGATGATATCTTGCTAAGTTTAGCATGCTAACGTTTTACGCTAGCATTTTAGCTAGTTTTAACCATTTAAACCTGAAATTCAAGGATTTTGAGACTTGTGTCCATCTTAAATGAATACTAACTTTTCTTATGATATCATGCTAATGTTAGCATGCTAATGTTTTACGCAAACATTTTAACTAGTTATAACCATTCAAACCTGAAATTCAAGGATTTTGAGACTTGTGTCCATCTTAGAAGTATGCTAACTTTTCCCATGATATCATGCTAAGTTTAGCATGCTAATGTTTTACGCTAGCATTTTAACTAGTTATAACCATTCAAACCTGAAATTCAAGTATTTTGGGACTCACGTCCATCATAGAAGTACGCTAACTTTTCTTATGGTATTATGCAAAGGTTAGCATGCTAACCTTTTACTCTAGCATTTTAGCTAGTTTTAACCATTCAAACCTGAAATTCAAGAATTCTGAAACTTGTGTTCATCTTAAAAGTATGCCAACTATTCTCATGCTATCATGCTAACATTAGCATACTAACGTTTTACACTAGCATTTTAGCTAGTTTTAACCTTTCAAACCTAAAATTCAAGAATTCTGAAACTTGTGTTCATCTTAAAAGTACGCCAACTATTCTCATGCTATCATGCTAACATTAGCATACTAACGTTTTACACTAGCATTTTAGCTAGTTTTAACCTTTCAAACCTAAAATTCAAGAATTCTGAAACTTGTGTTCCTCTTAAAAGCACGCCAACTTTTCTCATGCTATCATGCTAACGTTAGCACGCTAACGTTTTACGCTAGCATTTTCGCTAGTTTTAACCTTTCAAACCTGAAATTCGAGAATTTTGAAACTTGTGTTCATCTTAAAAGCACGCCAACTTTTCTCTTGCTATCATGCTAACGTTAGCATGCTAACATTTTACGCTAGAATTTTCGCGAGTTTTAACCATTCAAACATTATATTACCGTCGAACCTGAAATTCAAGGATTCGGAGACTTCTCTATCGGCCGACGAACTTCCGGGCGGAACGTTTTTTTCCGCCGCTGGAGTCCGTGATGATGACGCTAGCTTGCTGTTATTGAGACATTTTGTAACGTTGGCGCAGCCGCCAAGCTGGATGGCAGTGTGTGTGTGTGTGTGTGTGTGTGTGTGTGTGTGTGTGTGTGTGTGTGTGTTTGGGTGCGGGTGGGGTATGTGCCTACACAACAACAACAAAAAACTAAACAACTTTCAGCTATTTGTGTATGCTGGTCTGACGATGGAGAAGTGAGACCAATGCACAAGTGGAACAAGCATCATTATCGCCCACAGCTTGTGCTTAGACACACACACACACACACACACACACACTAGAAAGACAATCGAACGCTCACCCACGCCGCCGCACGAAGCGCAGCAGAACACTTACGTTATCAAAGCACTTGATTCACGGCGCCTACGTTAGCGTCATTAGCGTCGCTAGCGCCCGCCGACGAGTGCATCAAATCACTTCCCGAGCGTCACGTGACCCCCGGCGGCCTCACCTCAGTGGGCGGAGACTTAAGTGTCGAGAGAGGGCGTGGCGGGGCTCACCAAAAGCGCAGTCCCACGGCGGCGGTCCTCCCGGAGCGGCGGCTCATCCAAAAAACAGGGAGGAGGGGCGGCACGCGGGGATGAGGGGGCGCGGGTGCTGATGCTGCACTCCAGTAAGCGATACGGCGGCGAGGCGAGGGGGAGGAGCGAGGGGGAAGGCGTCTCCGGGGAAACGGGAGGGCGCAGCAGAGGTGACACCCGCCTGGCGAGCGGGTCACCTTCGTTCGCCCCGCGCCCGGGGAGAGAGAGGACGGGCGAAGGGAAGGAAAAAATAAAAAAATAAAATAAATGGACGCCAGCGACCCGCCAGCGATGTCACGTCCACGGACGCAGGAGAGAGGGAAGGCGAGCTCAGGTCTCCGACGGATGAATGGCGCAGTGCTGCTGTTGTCGTGGCAACCAGCGAGCAGAAAAGGAGGGGGAGGGAGGAAGGGTGGGAAAGGAACGAGAGAGAGAGAGAGAGAGAGAGAGAGAGAGGGATGTCATGAAAAAAAAAGAGGGAGGGAAGGAGGAAGGGAGGATGATGACGGGAGAGACGCACGAGCCGGATGGCGAGGAGGAAGGAGTCCACAAAAACGCTCTTTTACCCTTCAGAGTGCAGCCATCTTCACGTGGCCGATACTGATGCCGATTATCTGGCGTCAGGGAGGCCGATACGCCATATTTGGAGCCGATAAAAAGTTATAAAACATAAAATACGGAGACGTTGTTCCATGTTAGCATGCTCACGTTAGCATGCTAAGATTTTATGCTAGCATTTTTGATCATCTAAAAATCTAAAAAATCCAAAAATCGTGTCTTTAGATACTTGGGGCCATCTTAAAAGTTTCCTGTGTTTTCATGCTAATGTTAGAATGCTAACATTTTTAATGCTAGTATTTTAGCTTGTTTAGTTTTTTTTAAACCCAAAAAAATCATGGATTTTGACACTTGCCGCCATTTCAAAAGTACGCAAACTTTTCCAATGTTACCATAATTACATTAGCATGCTAAGATTTTATGCTAGCATTTTTGATCGTCCTATTCGCTAAAAATCGTGTCTTTAGATACTTGGGGCCATCTTAAAAGTTTCCTGTGTTTTCATGCTAATGTTAGAATGCTAAAGTTTTTTATGCTAGTATTTTAGCTTGTTTCATTTTTTTTAACCAAAAAAATCATGGATTTTGACACTTGCCACCATTTTAAAAGTATGCAAACTTTTCCAATGTTACCATAATTACATTAGCATGCTAACATTTTAGGCTAGCATTTTTGATCGTCGTATTCGCTAAAAATCGTGTCTTTAGATACTTGGAGCCATCTTAAAAGTTTCCTGTGTTTTCATGCTAATGTTAGAATGCTAACATTTTTAATGCTAGTATTTTAGCTGGTTTAATTTTTTTAAACCAAAAAAATCATGGATTTTGACACTTGCCACCATTTTAAAAGTATGCAAACTTTTCCAATGTTACCATAATTACATTAGCATGCTAACATTTTATGCTAGCATTTTAGCTAATTAAGTTTTTTTTTATTATCATTATTTTATTAGGAAAGGTTCACTAATGTTAAAAGTGATGCTAAATGGTATTTGGTAAAGGATCAATAGTTTTGGGGGCGGAGCTATCTTGAAAAAGGGCTGGAAATGACTCATGACGCCCATATAAGGACACATTGTCCTTATATGGGCGTCATCAAACACTTATTTGGAACATGCCACAGGTGTGCAGGCTAATTGGGAACAGGTGGGTGCCATGATTGGCTATAAAAGCAGCTTCCGTGAAATGTTCACTCATTCACAAACAAGGACGGGGCGAGGGTCACCACTTTGTCAACAAATGCCTGAGCAAATTGTTTAACAACAACATTTCTCAACAAGGAATTTAGGGATTTCACCATCTATGCTCCGTAATATCATCAAAAAGGTTGAGAGAATGTGGAGATATCACTGCAGGTAAGCCATGATATTACGCACCTTGGATCCCTCAGGCATCAAAAAGCCACATTAGTATGTAAAGGATATCACCACATGGGCTCAGCAACACTTCAGGAAACCACTGTCAGTAACTACAGTCGGTCGCTACATCTGTAAGTGCAAATGAAAACTGTACTATGCAAAGCCACAGTCATTTATCAACAACACCCAGAAACGCTTCGCCGGGCCCGAGCTCATCTATGATGGACTGATGCAAAGGGGAAAGGTGTTCTGTGGTCTGACGAGTCCACATTCGGAAACTGTGGACGTCGTGGAGGAAAAGACCCATGGCGACTGTTCTAGGGTGAAAGTGTGCTAGGCAGCATGTGTGATGGTATGGGGGTGTATTAGTGATTGTTGTAGGGTGAAAGTGTTCTAGGCAGCATGTGTGATGGTATGGGGGTGTATTAGTGATTGTTGTAGGGTGAAAGTGTTCTAGGCAGCATGTGTGATGGTATGGGGGTGTATTAGTGATTGTTGTAGGGTGAAAGTGATCTAGGCAGCATGTGTGATGGTATGGGGGTGTATTAGTGATTGTTGTAGGGTGAAAGTGTTCTAGGCAGCATGTGTGATGGTATGGGGGTGTATTAGTGATTGTTGTAGGGTGAAAGTGTTCTAGGCAGCATGTGTGATGGTATGGGGGTGTATTAGTGATTGTTGTAGGGTGAAAGTGATCTAGTCAGCATGTGTGATGGTATGGGGGTGTATTAGTGATTGTTCTAGGGTGAAAGTGTTCTAGGCAGCATGTGTGATGGTATGGGGGTGTATTAGTGATTGTTGTAGGGTGAAAGTGTTCTAGGCAGCATGTGTGATGGTATGGGGGTGTATTAGTGATTGTTGTAGGGTGAAAGTGTTCTAGTCAGCATGTGTGATGGTATGGGGGTGTATTAGTGATTGTTGTAGGGTGAAAGTGTCCTAGGCAGCATGTGTGATGGTATGGGGGTGTATTAGTGATTGTTGTAGGGTGAAAGTGTTCTAGGCAGCATGTGTGATGGTATGGGGGTGTATTAGTGATTGTTGTAGGGTGAAAGTGTTCTAGGCAGCATGTGTGATGGTATGGGGGTGTATTAGTGATTGTTCTAGGGTGAAAGTGTTGTAGGCAGCATGTGTGATGGTATGGGGGTGTATTAGTGATTGTTGTAGGGTGAAAGTGTTCTAGGCAGCATGTGTGAGTGTATGGGGGTGTATTAGTGATTGTTGTAGGGTGAAAGTGTTGTAGGCAGCATGTGTGATGGTATGGGGGTGTATTAGTGATTGTTCTAGGGTGAAAGTGTTCTAGGCAGCATGTGTGATGGTATGGGGGTGTATTAGTGATTGTTGTAGGGTGAAAGTGTTCTAGGCAGCATGTGTGATGGTATGGGGGTGTATTAGTGATTGTTCTAGGGTGAAAGTGTTGTAGGCAGCATGTGTGATGGTATGGGGGTGTATTAGTGATTGTTGTAGGGTGAAAGTGTTCTAGGCAGCATGTGTGAGTGTATGGGGGTGTATTAGTGATTGTTGTAGGGTGAAAGTGTTGTAGGCAGCATGTGTGATGGTATGGGGGTGTATTAGTGATTGTTGTAGGGTGAAAGTGTTCTAGGCAGCATGTGTGATGGTATGGGGGTGTATTAGTGATTGTTGTAGGGTGAAAGTGTTCTAGGCAGCATGTGTGAGTGTATGGGGGTGTATTAGTGATTGTTGTAGGGTGAAAGTGTTCTAGGCAGCATGTGTGATGGTATGGGGGTGTATTAGTGATTGTTGTAGGGTGAAAGTGTTCTAGTCAGCATGTGTGATGGTATGGGGGTGTATTAGTGATTGTTGTAGGGTGAAAGTGTTCTAGGCAGCATGTGTGATGGTATGGGGGTGTATTAGTGATTGTTGTAGGGTGAAAGTGTTCTAGGCAGCATGTGTGATGGTATGGGGGTGTATTAGTGATTGTTGTAGGGTGAAAGTGTTCTAGGCAGCATGTGTGAGTGTATGGGGGTGTATTAGTGATTGTTGTAGGGTGAAAGTGTTGTAGGCAGCATGTGTGATGGTATGGGGGTGTATTAGTGATTGTTGTAGGGTGAAAGTGTTCTAGGCAGCATGTGTGATGGTATGGGGGTGTATTAGTGATTGTTGTAGGGTGAAAGTGTTCTAGGCAGCATGTGTGAGTGTATGGGGGTGTATTAGTGATTGTTGTAGGGTGAAAGTGTTCTAGGCAGCATGTGTGATGGTATGGGGGTGTATTAGTGATTGTTGTAGGGTGAAAGTGAAATATCTTGTCTTTGCAGTCTATTCAATGGAATATAAATTGAAAAGGATTTGCAAATCATTGTATTCTCTAAATACCAGAGGTGGGACCAAGTCATTGTTTTGCAAGTCACAAGTAAGTCGCAAGTCTTTGCCCTCAAGTCCCGAGTCAAGACAGGCAAGTCCGAGTCAAGTCCAAAGTCAATACTGGAAAGTCTCAAGTCAAGTCCCAAGTCCTGCATTTTGGGTTTCGAGTCATTTCAAGTCTTTTTAACCACAAAGTAATATATGTACACAGGTTGTGTATGCTTTTAAAACGCTGTATGTATTTATTATTGTAATTTATTATTACTATACTGGCTCACCTGCACTGGCTTCCTGTGCACTTAAGATGTGACTTTAAGGTTTTACTACTTACGTATAAAATACTACACGGTCTAGCTCCATCCTATCTTGCCGATTGTATTGTACCATATGTCCCGGCAAGAAATCTGCCTTCAAAAGACTCCGGCTTATTAGTGATTCCCAAAGCCCAAAAAAAGTCTGCAGGCTATAGAGCGTTTTCCGTTCGGGCTCCAGTACTCTGGAATGCCCTCCCGGTAACAGTTCGAGATGCCACCTCAGTAGAAGCATTTAAGTCTCACCTTAAAACTCATTTGTATACTCTAGCCTTTAAATAGACTCCCTTTTTAGACCAGTTGATCTGCCGTTTCTTTTCTTTTTCTTCTATATCCCACTCTCCCTTGTGGAGGGGGTCCGGTCCGATCCGGTGGCCATGTACTGCTCGCCTGTGTATCGGCTGGGGACATCTCTGCGCTGCTGATCGGCCTCCGCTTGGGATGGTTTCCTGCTGGCTCCGCTGTGAACGGGACTCTCGCTGCTGTGTTGGATCCGCTTTGGACTGGACTCTCGCGACTGTGTTGGATCCATTATGGATTGAACTTTCACAGTATCATGTTAGACCCGCTCGACATCCATTGCTTTCCTCCTCTCCAAGGTTCTCATAGTCATCATTGTCACCGACGTCCCACTGGGTGTGAGTTTTCCTTGCCCTTATGTGGGCCTACCGAGGATGTCGTAGTGGTTTGTGCAGCCCTTTGAGACACTAGTGATTTAGGGCTATATAAGTAAACATTGATTGATGATTGATTGATTGATTGATATTATTAAAAAACAACAGTGCTGACACTGCACTTCATAATAGTACTATTAACCAGTTATTCTAAACATTTAACTCATTCCTTTACAGAATGAACACATTTGAAAAAACAAGTGCAACTGTACTTATTTGCACAAAAGTGTTAACATTGTATTTCCATGGAATATTGCATTGTAACAACTTCATCAGCAGTTTATGTCTTGTTGTCACCTTATCTCATTGATCTCATCTCATACTGTATGTGTTTATGTGTGTGTACACATGAAAAACAACAAATACACGAACATAACAATGAACAGTGCTGTACTTGTTAGATGTCAGGGCTCTAAGGAATATGTACACATATTCTTAATATAGTATACATTTGAACTGACCTTTATTTGACTATGTTTGTCTTGATATTGCACATTTCTAGTGGTCTTTCTTCAACTATTTGGAAAAAAATATATAAAAATAACTAAAAACTTGTTGAAAAATAAACAAGCGATTCAATTATAAATGCAGATTTCTCCACATAGAAGTAATCATCAACTTAAAGAGTCCTCGTTGGGGATTGTAATAGAGATCCATCTGGATTCATGAAACATTTCTTCACAAAAAAGAAATCTTTAACATCAATATTTATGGAACATGTCCACAAAATAATCTAGCTGTCAACACTGAATATTGCATTGTTGCATTTGAATGAAATAATGAATGAAATAAGTTTATTTCGGTCATATAATCAATCAAATCAAATCAATCAACCATTGTGTGTGATCAGTTTTACAGTACATGTTATATGTATACAATAATGCACATTTACACATGAAAGAAAAGAAAAAGAATGACCAAAAAAGGAATAGGCTGAAGCCAAAGCTTATATTTGCCTATCCTATACCTTCACAGAAAATTATATTGCCTGGAACATCAACATAAAAAAATAAATCAATCAAAAATCAATGGGATGAAAGTAATTGTGACTATATTTTATAATTTTCAATTATTTCACCTTTCAATGTTTTCTTAAACCTTACCAAAGAATTGCATGTCTTCAGCTCATCACTGAGCTTCTTCCACCATTTAACTCCTAAAACTGTAATACATTTGTATTTTATATTTGTTCTCGCTTTACCCATTTCAAAAAATCGATATCCCCCGTAAATTATCAATCAATCAATCAATCAATGTTTACTTATATAGCCCTAAATCACTAGTGTCTCAAAGGGCTGCACAAACCACTACGACATCCTCGGTAGGCCCACATAAGGGCAAGGAAAACTCACACCCAGTGGGACGTCGGTGACAATGATGACTATGAGAACCTTGGAGAGGAGGAAAGCAATGGATGTCGAGCGGGTCTAACATGATACTGTGAAAGTTCAATCCATAATGGATCCAACACAGTCGCGAGAGTCCAGTCCAAAGAGGATCCAACACAGCAGCGAGAGTCCCGTTCACAGCGGAGCCAGCAGGAAACCATCCCAAGCAGAGGCGGATCAGCAGCGCAGAGATGTCCCCAGCCGATACACAGGCAAGCAGTACATGGCCACCGGATCGGACCGGACCCCCTCCACAGGGGAGAGTGGGACATAGAAGAAAAAGAAAAGAAACAGCAGATCAACTGGTCTAAAAAGGGAGTCTATTTAAAGGCTAGAGTATACAGATGAGTTTTAAGGTGAGACTTAAATGCTTCTACTGAGGTGGCATCTCGAACTGTTACCGGGAGGGCATTCCAGAGTACTGGAGCCCGAACGGAAAACGCTCTATAGCCCGCAGACTTTTTTTGGGCTTTGGGAATCACTAACAAGCCGGAGTCTTTTGAAGGCAGATTTCTTGCCGGGACATATGGTACAATACAATCGGCAAGATAGGATGGAGCTAGACCGTGTAGTATTTTATACGTAAGTAGTAAAACCTTAAAGTCACATCTTAAGTGCACAGGAAGCCAGTGCAGGTGAGCCAGTACAGGTATATATGTATGTATATATGTATATAAAGGTATATACAGTATAGGTATATATGTATGTATATATGTATGTAAAGGTATATACAGTATAGGTATATATGTATGTATATATGTATATAAAGGTACATACAGTACAGGTATATATGTATGTATATATGTATATAAAGGTATATACAGTATAGGTATATATGTATGTATATATGTATATAAAGGTACATACAGTACAGGTATATATGTATGTATATATGTATATAAAGGTATATACAGTACAGGCGTAATGTGATCAAACTTTCTTGTTCTTGTCAAAAGTCTAGCAGCCACATTTTGTACCAACTGTAATCTTTTAATGCTAGACATGGGAAGACCCGAAAATAATGCGTTACAGTAGTCGAGGCGAGACGTAACAAACGCATGGATAATGATCTCAGCGTCTTTAGTGGACAGAATGAAGCGAATTTTAGCGATATTACGGAGATGAAAGAAGGCCGTTTTAGTAACGCTTTTAATGTGTGCCTCAAAGGAGAGAGTTGGGTCGAAGATAATACCCAGATTCTTTACCGTGTCGCCTTGTTTAATTGTTTGGTTGTCAAATGTTAGAGTTGTATTATTAAATAGAGTTCGGTGTCTAGCAGGACCGATAATCAAATTATAGTTTTCTCCTCTTAAATGAAATAGCCTGCGAATACAAGCTGGAAGGCTGTTGTTCTTTACTCGAAACATCATTTCCATTGTTTTTAAAAACACAATGTCTAAAAATTTTAACACATTTCTTTTCACACTTTATGAATTTACATTCATATTTTGTTGAAGTATTTTTCAATAAATATATTTATAAAGGATTTTTGAATTGTTGCTATTTTTAGAATATTTAAAAAAATATCATGTACCCCTTGGCATACCTTCAAGTACCCCCATTTGAGAACCTCTGGTCTATAGGTCCGTAAGATATATAGATATCTAATGTATTCATACATTGTTTATGTAGGATATATGCAAGTATATACAACCTAATCATATTGTTTATTCAACTTCAAAATAGCTGACTGTTTTTTTCCCACTTCTCTGGGATTATATTCCCAGTTTTGATCTCAGACGTCTGGTCACTTATAGCATATAAGAATATTCTATTACTGTTAAGCAAATTATGAACACTCCAAGAAATGTGTCATTTATCATAGTTACACGTATGACAAAAAAAGCGCGTGAATATAAGTGGTATTCAGTGCTGAACTCCTCAATATTTGCACCTGGCTCGCTGACAACAAGCTATCCATACACTTAGGTAAAACGGAATCCATCCTATTTGGGTCCCATATCAAACTTAAGAAGGTCAGTGACTTGACTATAAAAGTGGGTGACATTGTTATCACCAGGAAGGATGAGATCAGCTACCTAGGTTCCATTCTAGAGGCTAATCTTTCCTGTGATAAAATGGCAACCAAGGTGATCAAAAAGGTCAACCAAAGAATGAGATTCCTCTACAGAATCTCCTCTCTGGTCAACAAAAGCACCTTGAGGATTCTAGCGGGAACTCTCATTCAACCCTTCTTCGATTACGCTTGCACCTCCTGGTACCCCAGCACCTCCAAAACCCTCAAATCTAGACTCCAAACATCCCAGAATAAGCTAGTCCGGTTACTTTTAGACCTCCACCCCAGATCACACCTCAATCCAACCCACTTCTCCAAAGTGGGCTGGCTCAGGGTGGAGGACGGAGTCAAACAACTTGCACTGAGCCTGGTCTATAAAATCCGCTACACCTCCTTGATACCGAAGTACATGTCAAACTACTTCCTTAACGTAAATGACCGCCATAACCACAACACCAGGGGGAGCTCCACAAACCACGTTAAACCCAGATTCCCATCTAACAAAGGTCTTAACTCATTCTCTTTCTATGCCACATCAATGTGGAATGCACTCCCAACAGGTATAAAAGTAAGTGCATCTCTATATTCCTTCAAAAGTGCTCTTAAACAACACCTCCAGGCAACTTCAACACTTTACTAATACCCTCCTCCATTCACATCCCATCTACCCGGATTATAAACAACTCAAATGTACTTCTAATGTATATACTTGTTCTTATGCTATGTGAACTCACTATGTTCTCTGCTGGCTGTACATATCCTACTAAATAAGACCTACACTGTTTCAATGTCCACATTTCTCTGTGGATGCAATTGTTGATGACTGAAGTTCTGATATCAACCAAAGCTCCTCATTGTAAATAATGTAAATAATTCAATGTATATACTATGATGATTAACTTGTGTGATGACTGTATTATGTTGATAGTATATATTTGTACCATGAATTGATTAACGTGGACCCCGACTTAAACAAGTTGAAAAACTTTTTGGGGTGTTACCATTTAGTGGTCAACTGTACAATCTACTAATAAAAGTATCAATCAATCAATCAATCAGTGAGTTAATATGAATTAAATGCACTGACAGTTCACTCTTCCTGACAAATGAATTGCACTGAGTGGAGTGGATCACCACTCCAAGATGGCGGCCCCGCGTCTCGTCTGCGGCAACAGGCAGTAGCCCTCGATGCTAGGTCTACTTATAAGATGTCTATGGTTCTAATGTTAGCAGTGAGTTTACAGCCTCACTGATTTAACTCCACAGCAAATAAAAGTCACGTTACTCAGCCAATAAACGTTAGCTTACATTCAAAACGTACCCTTCTTTGTGCAACTTCAAATGTCGAACCAAGTTGTAAAATGATGCGTCTCCGTCTGGAATCTTCCAACCGCATGTTTTGCATACGGCAATTCCTGTTTTGTTGACCAAGTCGTAGTTTTAATACCCGAATGAAACACTTCAAGGCATATATTTCTTCACTTATCCTTCTGTTGTTTGAAAGCTCTTCTTCGTTGGTTTTCCTGCAATTTGATTGGCTGAATGCTGTGTGACGAAAACAACGTGGATGTCATTTGATTGGCTGTTGTTCTGACAGGTAGCGCACAGGCTGTCATCTCACACAAACACGCGTACACAATCGAAGATACGGAGCGCTCCTGAATAACTTTTTAATCGTTGGGTTTCGGGGAAAGTAGCAAGTCATGTCAAGTCAAAAGGCTCAAGTCCAAGTCAAGTCACAAGTCATTGATGTTAAAGTCGAAGTCGGGTTGCAAGTCTTTATACATTTTGTCAAGTCCAGTCTAAAGTCGAGTCCACATCTCTGCTAAATACAATTAAAAATAAAAATGAATAAAAAGACCATCAATCAATATAGATGTTTGCTCAGGAGAGAAGAAGGTGTCAGCTGATTAGCGCTCAGTGCCGATAACGAGCCATTGTTGCCCACACAGACTAAAAATAGCAAACGTTGGGGGATGAGAATAGAAGATGTCACAAAACACAGCAGGAACCTCCTCAAACACAAAGTCTACATTGTTAGGGTCCATGCAGGAACCTCCTCAAACACAAGGTCTACATTGTTAGGGTCCATGCAGGAACCTCCTCAAACACAAAGTCAACATTGTTAGGGCCCATGCAGGAACCTCCTCAAACACAAAGTCTACATTGTTAGGGTCCATGCAGGAACCTCCTCAAACACAAAGTCTACATTGTTAGGGTCCATGCAGGAACCTCCTCAAACACAAAGTCAACATTGATAGGGTCCATGCAGGAACCTCCTCAAACACAAAGTCTACATTGTTAGGGCCCATGCAGGAACCTCCTCAAACACAAAGTCTACATTGTTAGGGTCCATGCAGGAACCTCCTCAAACACAAAGTCAACATTGTTAGGGCCCATGCAGGAACCTCCTCAAACACAAAGTCTACATTGTTAGGGTCCATGCAGGAACCTCCTCAAACACAAAGTCTACATTGTTAGGGTCCATGCAGGAACCTCCTCAAACACAAAGTCAACATTGATAGGGTCCATGCAGGAACCTCCTCAAACACAAAGTCTACATTGTTAGGGCCCATGCAGGAACCTCCTCAAACACAAAGTCTACATTGTTAGGGTCCATGCAGGAACCTCCTCAAACACAAAGTCAACATTGATAGGGTCCATGCAGGAACCTCCTCAAACACAAAGTCAACATTGTTAGGGCCCATGCAGGAACCTCCTCAAACACAAAGTCTACATTGTTAGGGTCCATGCAGGAACCTCCTCAAACACAAAGTCTACATTGTTAGGGTCCATGCAGGAACCTCCTCAAACACAAAGTCAACATTGATAGGGTCCATGCAGGAACCTCCTCAAACACAAAGTCTACATTGTTAGGGCCCATGCAGGAACCTCCTCAAACACAAAGTCTACATTGTTAGGGTCCATGCAGGAACCTCCTCAAACACAAAGTCTACATTGTTAGGGTCCATGCAGGAACCTCCTCAAACACAAAGTCTACATTGTTAGGGTCCATGCAGGAACCTCCTCAAACACAAAGTCTACATTGATAGGGTCCATGCAGGAACCTCCTCAAACACAAAGTCTACATTGTTAGGGTCCATGCAGGAACCTCCTCAAACACAAGGTCTACATTGTTAGGGTCCATGCAGGAACCTCCTCAAACACAAAGTCTACATTGTTAGGGTCCATGCAGGAACCTCCTCAAACACAAAGTCTACATTGTTAGGGTCCATGCAGGAACCTCCTCAAACACAAAGTCAACATTGATAGGGTCCATGCAGGAACCTCCTCAAACACAAAGTCTACATTGTTAGGGTCCATGCAGGAACCTCCTCAAACACAAAGTCTACATTGTTAGGGTCCATGCAGGAACCTCCTCAAACACAAAGTCTACACTGTTAGGGTCCATGCAAGAACCTCCTCAAACACAAAGTCTACATTGTTAGGGTCCATGCAGGAACCTCCTCAAACACAAAGTCAACATTGATAGGGTCCATGCAGGAACCTCCTCAAACACAAAGTCTACATTGTTAGGGCCCATGCAGGAACCTCCTCAAACACAAAGTCTACATTGTTAGGGTCCATGCAAGAACCTCCTCAAACACAAAGTCTACATTGTTAGGGTCCATGCAGGAACCTCCTCAAACACAAAGTCCTTCCAACATCCTCCATAAAAGATCAACAACACCCGCTCCTGTCAGCGAGGAGCCCTGATTGGCCGCTGACACAGCAGGTCACACACCAGTGGAGGTCACATGACCTTTCCATGCTGGGTGGGTTCATTAAAGGTGAGCGAGTGCTGGGACAAAATGAAAGGTGTTCCCGCCTGCATCCATGAGGAAGACAAACATTCTTCATCTTTACTCATCACTTTGCACTTTCAGGAAGTACAAATAAAGACAGAGTAGAAGTTTGTATTTTGGATTCTTTCCAAAGGGACCGTAGTCAGAACCGCGTGGACTGTAAGTGAGGCCAACACCACACCAACTTAGCCTTAGCCGCCTTTAGCTCACCCTTTAGAGCACTGCTGTCACTTCCTGCCACTAAGTAGTCCCCGCCTGAGCCAACACAAGCAAGCCAATCAATCTACAGAAATACATTTGCATGCGTTGAAAAATATTGTGGTCTTTTTTGGGGGGTTATTAAAAATGATGTAAACAAGTAATTTATTGAGATTAATCACGATTAATCCAAATTCAAGTGTGATTAATCGGATTTTTTAAACATCTAAAAAAAAAAAAATTCTGCAACATTCTGTTAATAAATTTGCATTTATCTAAAAATATTGGGAGATTTTTTTTAGGTTAATTTAAATCATGTAAGGAAGTAAGTTATTGTGATTAATCATGATTAATCCAAATTTAAGTGCAATTAATCAAATTGTAAAAATTTGTAAAAATAAAATAAAATAGCATTTGTTTTAAAATATTAGTTTTTTGTGTAGGTTAATTTAAATTATGTAAGCAAGTCATTTACTGAGATTAATCACAATTAATCCAAATTTAAGTGTAATTTATCAGATTTTTTTTTTAATCTAAAGAAAAGTTTTTCTATAACATTCTGTTAATAAATTTGCATTTATCTAAAAATGTTGGGGTCTGTTTTAGGTTAATTAAAATTATGTGAACAAGTTATTTACTGTGATTAATCAGGATTAATCCCAATTTAACCGTGATTAATCTAATTATAAAAAATCTTAAAATGTAAGTGTAAATTATCTGACTTTAAAAATTTGTTAAGAAAATAAAAAATACATTTGTGTTTGTTTTAAAATATCGGGTTCTTTTTTTTATGTTATTCTAAATTATGTACACGAGTAATTTACGGAGATTAATCACGATTAATCCAAATTCAAGTGTGATTAATCGGATTTTTTAAACATCTAAAAAAAAAATGTTTTTCTGCAACATTCTGTTAATAAATTTGCATTTATCTAAAAACATTGGGAGAGTTTTTAGGTTAATTTAAATCATGTAAGGAAGTAAGTTATTGTGATTAATCATGATTAATCCAAATTTAAGTGTAATTAATTTAATTTTAAAAATTTGTAAATTGAAATAAAATTGCATTTTTTTTAATATTAGTTTTTTTTTTTAGGTTATTTGAAATTATGTAAGCAAGTAATTTACTGCGATTAATCACAATTAATCCAAATTTAAGTGTGATTAATCTGTTTAAAAAACAAACAAATCTTTAAAAATGTTTTTCTATAACATTCTTTTAACACATTTGCATCTCTTCTAAAATATTGGGGTCTTTTCTTAGGTTAAATAAAATTATGTAATCAAGTAATTCACCGTGATTAATCATGATCCATCCTGATTTAAGTGTGATTAATCTGACTAAAAATGACAGCACTACACAACATACATCAAAGTAATCAATTCATGTAAGTTTGATAACGTGCTGGAAAAAATTAAACAGGCCGCACTTCATGTCCCAATACTTTCGCAAATTCAGATGACGTCACCTGCACTTCCCGTTTGTGCCTGACGTGACGTCACATGCACACGTGCACTTTGAAGGAGGCAGCAGAGGTGTTGCATCATCACTGTGGGCTGCTGCCCCCGAGTGGCCAACTGTGGAACTACGCCTCATGGAGCCATTAAACACACACACACACACACACACACACACACACACACACACACACACACACCCGCGTAAAAGATGGCGAGTCATGGTCCGGCTTACCGGTCAGCTTCTTGACGGCGTGCAGGCGGACGGCGAGCGCCTGGTGTCCCAGCAGCGGCGAGGAGGGCAGCGAGCGAGACACGCCCTCCATCATGCGGACATGCTGCACGCCCTCCGCCATGGAGGTGTAGTCGCCCTCGAAGGCACAGTCGCTGTCCACACTGCCACCTGCGGGACGGGAGGCGACACGGCCGTCACCAAAAGAACCCCAGTCAAAGATCCTCTATGCGACAAGAGCACTGTGCCGTTTTTAAAGACCGTGTGACACTTGTCAAAGATCCTATATGACAGAAACAGCAAAGTGTCCCTGTCATACAGAGGATCTTTGACAAGAGTTTTTTTCTGCAAGAGGTCCTCCAAAACTGCAGTCAAAGATCCTCTATGCGACATGAGCACTGTGCCGTTTTTAAAGACTGTGTGACACTTGTCAAAGATCCTATATGACAGAAACAGCAAAGTGTCCCTGTCATATAGAGGATCTTTGACAAGTGTTGTTTTTTTCTGCAGGAGGTCCTGTGCAGTCAAAGATCCTCTACGCGACAGGAGCACTCTGCTGTTTTTAAAGACCGAGGGACACCTGTCAAAGATCCTATAAGACAGAAACAGCAAAGTGTCCCTGTCATATAGAGGATCTTTGACAAGAGTTTTTTTCTGCAAGAGGTCCTCCAAAACTGCAGTCAAAGATCCTCTATGCGACATGAGCACTGTGCCGTTTTTAAAGACCGTGTGAGACTTGTCAAAGATCTTATATGACAGAATCATCAAAGTGTCCCTGTAATATAGAGGATCTTTGACAAGTGTTGTTTTTTTTCAGCAGGAGGTCCTCTAAAACTGCAGTCAAAGATCCTCTATGCGACAAGAACACTGTGCCGTTTTTAAAGACTGTGTGAGACTTGTCAAAGATCTTATATGACAGAATCAGCAAAGTGTCCCTGTCATATAGAGGATCTTTGACAAGTGTGTTTTTTTTCTGCAGGAGGTCCTCCAAAACTGCAGTCAAAGATCCTCTATGCGACAAGAGCACTGTGCCGTTTTTAAAGACCGTGTGAGACTTGTCAAAGATCTTATATGACAGAATCATCAAAGTGTCCCTGTAATATAGAGGATCTTTGACAAGTGTTGTTTTTTTTTGAGCAGGAGGTCCTCTAAAACTGCAGTCAAAGATCCTCTATGCGACAAGAACACTGTGCCGTTTTTAAAGACTGTGTGAGACTTGTCAAAGATCTTATATGACAGAATCAGCAAAGTGTCCCTGTCATATAGAGGATCTTTGACAAGTGTGTTTTTTTCTGCAGGAGGTCCTCCAAAACTGCAGTCAAAGATCCTCTATGCGACAAGAGCACTGTGCCGTTTTTAAAGACCGTGTGAGACTTGTCAAAGATCTTATATGACAGAATCATCAAAGTGTCCCTGTAATATAGAGGATCTTTGACAAGTGTTGTTTTTTTTTCAGCAGGAGGTCCTCTAAAACTGCAGTCAAAGATCCTCTATGCGACAAGAACACTGTGCCGTTTTTAAAGACTGTGTGAGACTTGTCAAAGATCTTATATGACAGAATCAGCAAAGTGTCCCTGTCGTATAGAGGATCTTTGACAAGTGTGTTTTTTTCTGCAGGAGGTCCTCCAAAACTGCAGTCAAAGATCCTCTATGCGACAAGAGCACTGTGCCGTTTTTAAAGACCGTGTGAGACTTGTCAAAGATCTTATATGACAGAATCATCAAAGTGTCCCTGTAATATAGAGGATCTTTGACAAGTGTTGTTTTTTTTCAGCAGGAGGTCCTCTAAAACTGCAGTCAAAGATCCTCTATGCGACAAGAACACTGTGCCGTTTTTAAAGACTGTGTGAGACTTGTCAAAGATCTTATATGACAGAATCAGCAAAGTGTCCCTGTCATATAGAGGATCTTTGACAAGTGTGTTTTTTTCTGCAGGAGGTCCTCCAAAACTGCAGTCAAAGATCCTCTATGCGACAAGAGCACTGTGCCGTTTTTAAAGACCGTGTGAGACTTGTCAAAGATCTTATATGACAGAATCATCAAAGTGTCCCTGTAATATAGAGGATCTTTGACAAGTGTTGTTTTTTTTTGAGCAGGAGGTCCTCTAAAACTGCAGTCAAAGATCCTCTATGCGACAAGAACACTGTGCCGTTTTTAAAGACTGTGTGAGACTTGTCAAAGATCTTATATGACAGAATCAGCAAAGTGTCCCTGTCATATAGAGGATCTTTGACAAGTGTGTTTTTTTCTGCAGGAGGTCCTCCAAAACTGCAGTCAAAGATCCTCTATGCGACAAGAGCACTGTGCCGTTTTTAAAGACCGTGTGAGACTTGTCAAAGATCTTATATGACAGAATCATCAAAGTGTCCCTGTAATATAGAGGATCTTTGACAAGTGTTGTTTTTTTTTCAGCAGGAGGTCCTCTAAAACTGCAGTCAAAGATCCTCTATGGGACAAGAGCACTGTGCCGTTTTTAAAGACCGTGTGACACTTGTCGAAGATCCTAAATGACAGAATCAGCAAAGTGTCCCTGTCATATAGAGGATCTTTGACAAGTGTGTTTTTTTCTGCAGGAGGTCCTCCAAAACTGCTTTCAAAGATCCTCTATGCGACAGGAGTACTGTGCCGTTTTTAAAGACTGTGTGACACTTGTCAAAGATCCTATATGACAGAAACAACAAAGTGTCCCTGTTAAATAGAGGATCTTTGACGAGTGTTGTTGTTTTTTTTTTGCATGAGGTCCTCCAAAACTGCAGTCAAAGATCCTCTATGCGACAGGAGCACTGTGCCGTTTTTAAAGACCATGTGAGACTTGTCAAAGAGCCTACATGACAGAAACAGCAAAGTGTCCCTGTCAAATAGAGGATCTTTGGCAAGTGTTGTTTTTTTTTTTTTTTTGCAGGGGGTCCTCAAAACTGCAGTCAAAGATCCTCTATGCGACAGGAGCACTGAGCCGCTCTTAAAGACCTTGTGACACTTGTCAAAGATCCTATATGACAGAATCAGCAAAATGTCCCGTCATATAGAGGATCTTTGACGAGTGTTGTTGTTTTTTTGTTCTTTTTTCAGGAGATCCTCCAAAACTGCAGTCAAAGATCCTCTATGCGACAGGAGCACTGTGCCGTTTTTAAAGACTGTGTGAGACTTGTCAAATATCCTATATGACAGAAACAGCAAAGTGTCCCTTTCATATAGAGGATCTTTGACGAGTGTTGTTGTTGTTTTTTTTTGCATGAGGTCCTCCAGAACTGCAGTCAAAGATCCTCTATGCGACAAGAGCACTGTGCCGCTCTTAAAGACCTTGTGATACTTGTCGGATCCTATATGACAGAATCATCAAAGTGTCTCTGTTATATAGAGGATCTTTGACAAGTGTTGTTTTTTCTGCAGGAGTTCCCAAAACTGCAGTCAAAGATTCTCTATGCGACAAGAGCACTGTGCCGTTTTTAAAGACCGTGTGAGACTTGTGAAAGATCTTATATGACAGAAACAGCAAAGTGTCACAGTTGTATAAAGGATCTTTGACTTGTCAAAGATCTTCTCTATTATAGAGGATCTTTGACAAGTGTTTTTTGTTTTTTTTTGCAAGAGGTCCTCAAAAACTGCAGTCAAAGATCCTCTATGCGAAAGGAGCACTGCTGTTTTTAAAGACCTAGTCTAGTGAAACCGGTCAAAGGTCCTCTATATGAAAAAAGCTCCCCTGTCATACAGAGGATCTTTGACAAGTGATTTGATGCATGAGGCCATCAAAATCTGCAGTCAAAGATCCTGTAGATGCCTGGAGCACTCAGCGGTTTTTAAATACCTACTGCAACTGGTCAAAGATCCTCTATATATAGCATTGAAGTTGCTAGCAGGGGCACGAGTCAAAAAATCCTTTTGTTGTTTTTTAAGGACCTATCATGAAAAAGACCGGTCAAAGATCCTCTATATGACAGGAGAACCCGTGTTTTTTGCAGTAGGTCCTTTAAAATGCTAGCCAAAGATCCTCTATATCACAGGATGCAGTTTTAAAGAGCCTAATGCACAAAGATTTTACACTTTGATGTTTTTAAGTGTGTTGTGTGTGCAACAACAAAAAAACACAAGTGAATCCCAAAATTAGCAATCAAAGATCTTCTATATGAAATAAACACTTTGCTTTCAGCAGGTCATTAAAAAGAGCAGTCAAAGATCCTTTATACAGATACGATGATACATGCTAGCCTGGAGGCTATTGACGTCAGCGTGATTGACTTAGGAGAGGGAAACAACGCCGTGTGACCTCGCTTACACATCAACAACACCCGGGTTTTAATCACAACCACATCCTCTCTGGTCATATTATTAGCATACATGTTAGATAAAACTGTAAATACTTTGTAATTATTAGCATACATGCTAGTTAAAAGTGTAAACATTATGATATTATTAGCATACGTGCTAGTTAAAAGTGTAAGTAGTTGGCTATTATTAGCATACATGCTAGTTAGAAGTGTAAACATTATGATATTATTAGCATACATGCTAGTTAAAAGTGTAAGTAGTTGGCTATTATTAGAATACATGCTACTTAAAAGTAAGTAGTTGGCTATCATTAGCATACATGCTAGTTAGAAGTGTAAACATTATATTATTAGCATACATGCTAGTTAAAAGTGTAAAAATTATGATATTATTAGCATAAATGTTAGTTAAAAATGTAAATAGTTGGCTATTATTAACATACATGCTAGTTAAAAGTGTAAAAATTATGATATTATTAGCATAAATGCTAGTTAAAAGTGTAAGTAGTTGGCTATTATTAGAATACATGCTAGTTAAAAGTGTAAGTAGTTGGCTATTATTAGCATACATGCTAGTTAGAAGTATAAACATTATGATATTATTAGCATACATGCTAGTTAAAAGTGTAAAAATTATGATATTATTAGCATACAAGCTGGTTAAAAGTGTAAAAATTATGATATTATTAGCATACATGCTAGTTAAAAATGTAAAAAATTATGATATTATTAGCATACATGCTAGTTAAAAGTGTAAGTAGTTGGCTATTATTAGCATACATGCTAGTTAAAAGTGTAAAAATTATGATATTATTAGCATACATGCTAGTTAAAAGTGTAAAAATTATGATATTATTAGCATACAAGCTGGTTAAAAGTGTAAAAATTATGATATTATTAGCATACATGCTAGTTAAAAATGTAAAAATTATGATATTATCAGCATACATGCTAGTTAAAAATGTAAAAATTATGATATTATTAGCATACATGCTAGTTAAAAGTGTGAAGAAGGGAAGAGGAGGAGGAAGGAGGTCATTATCCATGTAAGTAGTTGGCTATTATTAGAATACATGCTAGTTAAAAGTGTAAGTAGTTGGCTATTATTAGCATACATGCTAGTTAAAAGTGTAAGTAGTTGGCTATTATTAGCATACATGCTAGTTAAAAGTGTAAGTAGTTGGCTATTATTAGCATACATGCTAGTTAGAGGTGTAAACATTATGATATTATTAGCATACATGATTGTTAAAAGTGTAAAAATTATGATATTAGCATACATACTAATTAAAAGTGCAAAAAATTATGATATTATTAGCATACATGCTAGTTAAAGTGTAAAAATTATGATATTATTAGCATACATGCTAGTTAAAAGTGTAAAAAATTATGATATTATTAGCATACAAGCTGGTTAAAAGTGTAGAAATTATGATATTATTAGCATATATGCTAGTTAAAAGTGTAAAAATTATGATATTATTAGCATACATGCTAGTTAAAAGTGTGAAGAAGGGAGTAGGAGGAGGAAGGAGGTCATTATCCAAAAGACTTCCTGCCCTCTCCTTTAACGACATTCCTGCCGCTGATAAACATCCACAGAAAGTCTCCTTCCAAGTCAAGTCTTGAGAGGACCTTCAGAACATAAAGGTGTGCTTACCGAGGCCAAAGTGTCTCAGGTGGGGGTCTAAAGGTGTGCTTACCGTGGCCAAAGTGTCTCAGGTGGGGGTCTAAAGGTGTGCTTACCGTGGCCAAAGTGTCTCAGGTGGGGGTCTAAAGGTGTGCTTACCGTGGCCAAAGTGTCTCAGGTGGGGGTCTAAAGGTGTGCTTACCGTGGCCAAAGTGTCTCAGGTGGGGGTCTAAAGGTGTGCTTACCGTGGCCAAAGTGTCTCAGGTGGGGGTCTAAAGGTGTGCTTACCGTGGCCAAAGTGTCTCAGGTGGGGGTCTAAAGGTGTGCTTACCGTGGCCAAAGTGTCTCAGGTGGGGGTCTAAAGGTGTGCTTACCGTGGCCAAAGTGTCTCAGGTGGGGGTCTAAAGGTGTGCTTACCGTGGCCAAAGTGTCTCAGGTGGGGGTCTAAAGGTGTGCTTACCGTGGCCAAAGTGTCTCAGGTGGGGGTCTAAAGGTGTGCTTACCGTGGCCAAAGTGTCTCAGGTGGGGGTCTAAAGGTGTGCTTACCGTGGCCAAAGTGTCTCTGGTGGGGGTCTAAAGGTGTGCTTACCGTGGCCAAAGTGTCTCAGGTGGGGGTCTAAAGGTGTGCTTACCGTGGCCAAAGTGTCTCTGGTGGGGGTCTAAAGGTGTGCTTACCGTGGCCAAAGTGTCTCAGGTGGGGGTCTAAAGGTGTGCTTACCGTGGCCAAAGTGTCTCAGGTGGGGGTCTAATGCAGGTGAGCGGGGGTCTGCCAGGTCCTCACTCCCTCCATCTGTGGAAAAGAAGAAGGAGAGTGAGGGTGAGACCACGCCCGGTCTGAACTTCATGCGGTCCAAACTACATCCAGTCTGAACTACATCCAGTCTGAACTACACCAAGTCTAAACTATATGTAGTCTAAACTACATCGAGTCTAAACTACATGCAGTGCAAACTACATCCAGTCTGAACTACATCCAGTCCGAACTACATCCAGTCTGAACTACACCAAGTCTAAACTACATGCAGTCTAAACTACATCCAGTATACACTACATGAAGTCTAAACTACATCCAGTCTGAACTACATCCAGTCTACACTGCATCCAGTCTAAATTGCATCCGGTCTAAACTACATGCAGTGTAAACTACAGCCTGTTTGAACTACATCCAGTCTAAACTACATGCAATGTAAACTACATCCAGTCTAAACTACATCCAGTCTAAACCACGCCCAGTCGAAACTACATCCCTTCTAAACTACATCAAGTCTAAACTACATCCAGTCTGAGCTACATCCAGTCTAAACTACATCAAGTATAAACTACTTCCAGTCTAAACTAGATGCAGTGCAAACTACATCCAGTCTGAACTACATCCCATCTGAACTACACCAAGTCTAAACTACATGCAGTCTAAACTAAATCCAGTCTACACTACATGAAGTCTAAACTACATGCAGTCTAAACTACATCCAGTCTACACTAAATCCAGTCTACACTACATGAAGTCTAAACTACATCCCGTCTAAACTACATCCAGTCCAAACTGCATCCAGTCTAAACACCCAGCCTAAACTACATCCAGTCTAAGCTACATGCAGTCCAAACTACATTCAGTCTAAACTACATGCAGTCTAAACTACATGCAGTGTAAACTACATCCAGTCTGAACTACATTCAGTCTAAACTACATCCAGTGTAAACTACATGCAGTGTAAAGTAGATGCAGGGTGTGTGTGTCACCCAGCTGGGATGTAATAGAGTTGATGATCAATAACCTGCAGGCAGCAAAAATATATAATGACAGCATGAAGGGTGCAGCTGGTACATTGTATTCATACTTAGTGATGTGACATCTAAACAATATAATGTGTTGCTACTTAGTGATGTGACATCTAAACAATATTATGATAAACAACAGTAAAATTACGGACAGTTAATAATACTGTTACAATTTTTTAATAAATAAAAGATCAAAGATAAAAAATATATAATTTATTATTGCATTGTAGGTCTACTTGAGGTCCATGTAAGAGTTATTTACAACATGTAAGAGTTATCTACAACATGTAAGAGTTATCTACAACATGTAAGAGTTATCTACAACATGTAAGAGTTATCTACAACATGAAAGAGTTATCTACAACATGTAAGAGTTATCTACAACATGTAAGAGTTATCTACAACATGTAAGAGTTATCTACAACACGTAAGAGTTATCTACAACCTGAAAGAGTTATCTACAACCTGAAAGAGTTATCTACAACATGTAAGAGTTATCTACAACATGTAAGAGTTATCTACAACATGAAAGAGTTATCTACAACATGTAAGAGTTATCTACAACATGTAAGAGTTATCTACAACCTGAAAGTGTTATCTACAACATGTAAGAGTTATCTACAACCTGAAAGAGTTATCTACAACATGTAAGAGTTATCTACAACATGTAAGAGTTATCTAAAACATGTAAGAGTTATCTACAACCTAAAAGAGTTATCTACAACATGTAAGAGTTATCTACAACATGTAAGAGTTATCTACAACATGTAAGAGTCATCTACAACATGTAAGAATGTATCTACAACATGTATGAGTTATCTACAACCTGAAAGAGTTATCTACAACATGTAAGAGTTATCTACAACCTGAAAGAGTTATCTACAACATGAAAGAGTTATCTACAACATGTAAGAGTTATCTACAACCTGAAAGAGTTATCTACAACCGGAAAGTTATCTACAACATGAAAGAGTTATCTACAACCTGGAAGAGTTATCTACAACCTGAAAGAGTTATCTACAACATATAAGAGTTATCTACAACCTGAAAGAGTTATCTACAACCTGAAAGAGTTATCTACAACATGTAAGAGTTATCTACAACATGTAAGAGTTATCTAAAACCTGAAAGAGTTATCTACAACCTGAAATAGTTATCTACAACATGTAGGAGTTATCTACAACATGAAAGAGTTATCTACAACCTGAAAAAGTTATCTACAACCTGAAAGAGTTATCTACAACAACATGAAAGAGTTATCTACAACATGTAAGAGTTATCTACAACATGAAAGAGTTATCTACAACCTGAAAGAGTTATCTACAACCTGTAAGAGTTATCTACAACATGTAAGAGTTATCTACAACATGTAAGTGTTATCTACAACATGTAAGAGTTATCTACAACATGAAAGAGTTATCTAAACATGTAAGAGTTATTTACAACATATAAGTGTTATCTACAACATGTAAGAGTTATCTACAACATGAAAGAGTTATCTACAACATGTAAGAGTTATCTACAACATGTAAGAGTTATCTACAACATGTAAGAGTTATCTACAACATGTAAGAGTTATCTACAACACGTAAGAGTTATCTACAACCTGAAAGAGTTATCTACAACCTGAAAGAGTTATCTACAACATGTAAGAGTTATCTACAACATGAAAGAGTTATCTACAACATGTAAGAGTTATCTACAACATGTAAGAGTTATCTACAACCTGAAAGAGTTATCTACAACATGTAAGAGTTATCTACAACCTGAAAGAGTTATCTACAACCTGAAAGAGTTATCTACAACATGTAAGAGTTATCTACAACATGTAAGAGTTATCTACAACATGTAAGAGTCATCTACAACCTGAAAGAGTTATCTACAACATGTAAGAGTTATCTACAACATGTAAGAGTTATCTAAAACATGTAAGAGTTATCTACAACCTAAAAGAGTTATCTACAACATGTAAGAGTTATCTACAACATGTAAGAGTTATCTACAACATGTAAGAGTCATCTACAACATGTAAGAATGTATCTACAACATGTATGAGTTATCTACAACCTGAAAGAGTTATCTACAACATGTAAGAGTTATCTACAACCTGAAAGAGTTATCTACAACATGAAAGAGTTATCTACAACATGTAAGAGTTATCTACAACCTGAAAGAGTTATCTACAACCGGAAAGTTATCTACAACATGAAAGAGTTATCTACAACCTGGAAGAGTTATCTACAACCTGAAAGAGTTATCTACAACATATAAGAGTTATCTACAACCTGAAAGAGTTATCTACAACCTGAAAGAGTTATCTACAACATGTAAGAGTTATCTACAACATGTAAGAGTTATCTAAAACCTGAAAGAGTTATCTACAACCTGAAATAGTTATCTACAACATGTAGGAGTTATCTACAACATGAAAGAGTTATCTACAACCTGAAAAAGTTATCTACAACCTGAAAGAGTTATCTACAACAACATGAAAGAGTTATCTACAACATGTAAGAGTTATCTACAACATGAAAGAGTTATCTACAACCTGAAAGAGTTATCTACAACCTGTAAGAGTTATCTACAACATGTAAGAGTTATCTACAACATGTAAGTGTTATCTACAACATGTAAGAGTTATCTACAACATGAAAGAGTTATCTAAACATGTAAGAGTTATTTACAACATATAAGTGTTATCTACAACATGTAAGAGTTATCTACAACATGAACGAGTTATCTACAACATTTAAGAGTTATCTACAACATGTAAGAGTTATCTACAACATATAAGTGTTATCTACAACATGTAAGAGTTATCTACAACATGAAAGAGTTATCTACAACATGAAAGGGTTATCTACATCATGTAAGAGTGATCTACAACATGTAAGAGTTATCTACAACATGTAAAAGTTTATCTACAACATGTAAGAGTTATCTACAACATATAAGTGTTATCTACAACATGTAAGAGTTATCTACAACATGAACGAGTTATCTACAACATGTAAGAGTTATCTACAACATGTAAGAGTTATCTACAACATATAAGTGGTATCTACAACATGTAAGAGTTATCTACAACATGAAAGGGTTATCTACAACATATAAGTGTTATCTACAACATGAAAGAGTTATCTACAACATGTAAGAGTTATCTACAACATGAAAGGGTTATCTACAACATATAAGTGTTATCTACAACATGAACGAGTTATCTACAACATGTAAGAGTTATCTACAACATGTAAGAGTTATCTACAACATGTAAGAGTCATCTACAACATGTAAGAGTTATCTACAACATGTAAGAGTTATCTACAACATGTAAGAGTCATCTACAACATGTAAGAGTCATCTACAACATGTAAGAGTTATCTACAACCTGAAAGAGTTATCTACAACATGTAAGAGTTATCTACAACCTGAAAGAGTTATCTACAACCTGAAAGAGTTATCTACAACATGAAAGAGTTATCTACAACATGTAAGAGTTATCTACAACCTGAAAGAGTTATCTACAACCGGAAAGTTATCTACAACATGAAAGAGTTATCTACAACATGAAAGAGTTATCTACAACCTGAAAGAGTTATCTACAACATGTAAGAGTTATCTACAACCTGAAAGAGTTATCTACAACCTGAAAGAGTTATCTACAACATGTAAGAGTTATCTAAAACCTGAAAGAGTTATCTACAACCTGAAATAGTTATCTACAACATGTAAGAGTTATCTACAACCTGAAAAAGTTATCTACAACCTGAAAGAGTTATCTACAACAACATGAAAGAGTTATCTACAACATGTAAGAGTTATCTACAACATAAAAGAGTTATCTACAACCTGAAAGAGTTATCTACAACCTGTAAGAGTTATCTACAACATGTAAGAGTTATCTACAACATGTAAGTGTTATCTACAACATGTAAGAGTTATCTACAACATGAAAGAGTTATCTAAAACATGTAAGAGTTATCTACAACATATAAGTGTTATCTACAACATGTAAGAGTTATCTACAACATGAACGAGTTATCTACAACATGTAAGAGTTATCTACAACATGTAAGAGTTATCTACAACATATAAGTGTTATCTACAACATGTAAGAGTTATCTACAACATGAAAGGGTTATCTACAACATATAAGTGTTATCTACAACATGAAAGAGTTATCTACAACATGTAAGTTATCTACAACATGAAAGGGTTATCTACAACATATAAGTGTTATCTACAACATGAACGAGTTATCTACAACATGTAAGAGTTATCTACAACATGTAAGAGTTATCTACAACATATAAGTGTTATCTACAACATGAAAGAGTTATCTACAACATGAAAGGGTTATCTACATCATGTAAGAGTGATCTACAACATGTAAGAGTTATCTACAACATGTAAAAGTTTATCTACAACATGTAAGAGTTATCTACAACATATAAGTATTATCTACAACATGTAAGAATTTATCTACAACATGTATGAGTTATCTACAACCTGAAAGAGTTATCTACAACATGAAAGGGTTATCTACATCATGTAAGAGTTATCTACAACATGTAAGAATGTATCTACAACATGTATGAGTTATCTACAACCTGAAAGAGTTATCTACAATAATGTTTCTTCTACAAATAAATAAAACTAAAATATTTCAGTAAAATTACTTTTGGAACATTTTGAACACATTTAGAAATACTTCCTTAAAAATAATAATTTTGGTCACAATAACTGTGATAAGAAATGTTCATAACCGGCACCAAAATGTATTTCCATGTTTTTCTAAATAAAGGGCACCACAAAAAAAAGTCATTATTTTCTTTATTAGAGCAAAAAAATGTTAGTGTAGATGAAACATATGTTTATTATTTTAATTTAGTCCTTAAATGAAATGTTGAACATACTAGACAACTTGTCTTTTAGTAGTAAGTAAACAAACAAAGACTCCTAATTAGTCTGCAGTAACATATTATAATACATATAATACCTAATAAAGCAATAATAATATGGTGAAGAAATACTGATATAAAGGGTAGGTGTCGCGCTGTTTTTTCTTTTAACATGTTCTATCTACACTTCTGTTCAAATGTAATAATCACTTATTCTTCTCTTCTTTGATACTTGACATTAGTTTTGGATGATACCACACATTTAGGTATCGATCTAATACCAAGTAGTTACAGGATCATACAATAAAATATAATACTTAATAATAAACCAACACTGGTGAAGAAATACTGATATAAAGGGTAGGTGTCGCGCTATTTTCTGTTTTAACATGTTCTATCCACACTTCTGTTCAAATGTAATAATCACTTATTCTTCTCTTCTTTGATACTTGACATGAGATGTGGATGATACCACACATTTAAGTATCGATCAACTTCACTGCTTTGGGCGTTTGTAGTATTGATAGCCCGACACGATACAATCCGATACCATCCTGATATCCAATATGAATATGTGGTTTCACAACGCGCCTCCTTTTAATCACATGACTCCGCCCCTTTGCGCACCTGGAGGGGTCCGCACAAGTGGCAGGTGTCATGGCGTCCACACAAACATAAACATGAGGACCCCACCAGGCGGGAGAGTCTGGCGGTCGGTCGATGGCGCGCTTCAAAGAGTTGAGGGGGAGGACTGCGTGGGAATTGGGCCAGGATCACATCACACTAACGCGCCGGGCTAAAAAAAAAAGAAGTCAAGTTGACAATTCTTTTTAGTTGCTATGAATGCAGGAAGGCCCAAATAAGGTCATCCTGACCCTGATGTCATCATTTACAAACTAAAGTAGGCTCCATCCCAGAATTCTATCATCTGGAATTATTTGAGGACTTTTTGTTGCCTGACGTTGACACTTTTAGAGAGTTTCTGCCTGACATTTAGAGAGTTTCTGCCTGGCATTGAAACATTTAGAGAGTTTCTGCCTGACATTTAGAGAGTTTCTGCCTGACATTGACACATTTAGAGAGTTTCTGTCTGACATTGACACATTTAGAGAGTTTCTGCCTGACATTGACACATTTAGAGAGTTTCTGTCTGACATTGACACATTTAGAGAGTTTCTGCCTGACATTTAGAGAGTTTCTCCCTGACATTTAGAGAGTTTATTCCTTACATTTAGAGAGTTTCTGCCTGACATTGACACATTTAGAGAGTTTCTGCCTGACAATGACACATTTAGAGAGTTTCTGTCTGACATTTAGATAGTTTATTCCTTACATTTAGAGAGTTTCTGCCTGACATTGAGACTTTAGAGAGTTTCTGCCTGACAATGACACATTTAGAGAGTTTCTGTCTGACATTGACACATTTAGAGAGTTTCTGTCTGACATTGACACATTTAGAGAGTTTCTGTCTGACATTGACACATTTAGAGAGTTTCTGTCTGACATTGACACATTTAGAGAGTTTCTGCCTGACATTTAGAGAGTTTCTCCCTGACATTGACACATTTAGAGAGTTTCTGCCTTACATTGACACATTTAGAGAGTTTCTGCCTGACATTGGCACATTTAGAGATTTTCTGTCTGACATTGAAACATTTAGAGAGTTTCTGCCTGACATTGACACATTTAGAGAGTTTCTGTCTGACATTGACACATTTAGAGAGTTTCTCCCTGACATTGACATATTTAGAGAGTTCCTGCCTGACATTGACACATTTAGAGTTTCTGCCTGACATTGGCACATTTAGAGATTTTCTGCCTGACATTGACACATTTAGAGAGTTTCTGTCTGACATTGACACATTTAGAGAGTTTCTCCCTGACATTGACACATTTAGAGAGTTCCTGCCTGACATTTAGAGAGTTTTAGAGAGTTTCTCCCTGACATCGAGACATTTAGAGAGTTTCTGCCTGACATTGACACATTTAGAGAGTTTCTGCCTGACATTGACACATTTAGAGAGTTTCTGCCTGACATTGACACATTTAGAGAGTTTCTGCCTGACATCTAGGTAGTTTCTGCCCGACATTGACACATTTAGAGAGTTCCTGCCTGACAATGACACATTTAGAGAGTTTCTGCCTGACATTGACACATTTAGAGAGTTTCTGCTTGACATTTAGAGAGTTTCTCTCTGACATTTAGAGAGTTTCTGCCTGACATTGACACATTTAGAAAGTTTCTGCCTGACATTGACACATTTAGAGAGTTTCTGCCTGACATTGACACATTTAGAAAGTTTCTGCCTGACATTGACACATTTAGAGAGTTTCTGCCTGACATCTAGGTAGTTTCTGCCTGACATTGACACATTTAGAGAGTTTCTGTCTGACATTTAGAGAGTTTCTCTCAGACATTTAGAGAGTTTCTGCCTGACATTGACACATTTAGAAAGTTTCTGCCTGACATTGACACATTTAGAAAGTTTCTGCCTGACATTGACACATTTAGAGAGTTTCTTCCTTACATTTAGAGAGTTTATGCCTGACATTTAGAGAGTTTCTGCCTGACATTGAGACTTTTAGAGAGTTTCTTCCTTACATTTAGATAGTTTCTTCCTTACATTTAGAGAGTTTCTTCCTTACATTTAGAGAGTTTCTGCCTGACATTCAGAGCTGACTTTGCTGGCCTCGTCCAAAGACAAGAAGGTCTTTATCGGGGAAGAAAGCGGCCATTGTTCTGCACACATCACTCTATTGTCGGCCAATCACAACGCCGCGCAGACAAACGCCGCCTTTGACCTCCGACAGTGGCGAGACACAGACGTCTTCACCAAACACAAGAAGAAGACGACGACTCGGGTCCCGGTGACACAATGTCGCCTCTGTCGCCGGCCGCGATGACGTCCTACGCCGCCACCGCGCCAAGGCGGCGAGATGATGTCATGTTGTGGTTAAAGCGCTCTGTATTGGTTATAAAGAGCCTCTACCAGCGGACAGGTGGTCTACATGTCGTACAAAAGTGGTGTCCAAAGGGCACAACTCATTTTCGAGGGCACATTTTACAAATTCTAACAAAAAAACATGACAAAGTGGAATAAAAGAGGTGACGTCACGAGTGACACTTCACCTGTCGTCATTTTCAAAATGGAGGAGGCTGATTTCAATCATTTGAAATGGCATAAAGGGAAGAAGATTAAGAGCTATTCAGTAGGATTTAAGGTCCAAGCTATTGAATATGCTAAAAAGAACAGTCAGCAGCTATATTTTATTAATATACCGTAGCTGCGTGTGTCAAATATGAGTCATTAAATGACTCCCGCCTCCTGGTGGTAGAGGGCGCTAGTGATCCTTCTTGCGACTACTCGGCTGCAGAAGAAGTGACAATGAGTGACGTGAAATGTGCTGGGACGGATATGACGCGGAGGACCTTTTAGGATGTAACACTCCTATGCTAGCTATGTAAACAACCGGGCATGTTCCAGTCCTAAATACCCAGTGTATTATTTATACAATAACACTTCCTGGTGGCAGCGGTGGGATAAAGAGATCACCCACGGAGCAGAACGGGAGGGGGAGTTGTCCGAGGATAATTCTGTCGTCGCCCGCACTTGAGGAGCCGAGCTAACTGATAGCAGCGGTCTGATAGCAGTTTTCTAAACTGGACTTTCAATGGAAGCAGGAGGTAATAAAGGAAGACCTCCATCGAGACAGAGAGACTTTTAAAACTGAAGAAAGATAAGGAAGACTTCTATAAACAATTTATCGATGCTTTTGATCAGAAGGAGCTGGCATGGACTTCATTTATAAGTAAAGGTAAGACCATAATAAGGTTTTTTTTTTAAATTAAATGTGCTTTTCATGATGGTATCCTTACATCACACTCAAATTTTTATTGCATGCCTTTGGTAAGTGCCGGAGTGAGGAGAGGTTTTAAAATAATTAGCGCATGCTTACCTTTACCGCATGCCTTTTGAAATATTTTTTTTTAATGGACAATATTGCATAGTTTATGTTTGCCATATAAAAAACACATTTATCTATGACAAAAATTGCATTAAAAAAGAAAATAAAACAAAAATTTTAATTGACAAATAGATTGGAAGTTGATTTAGAGATTTAACTGAAAAAAATAAGACTTGTTTTTTTTAAGTGTGTGTGGGGCCCTTTTGGACCCCTGAGAAATTTAGTGTGATTTTTTTTTCAACTGTTACTGCTCAAAAATAATAATGAATCAAAATGATTGATATGACGTGTTGACATATTCAAGGCTCCTAATTCCTTCACATCAAATATTCCACTTGCAAAATATTGCATAGTTTGTGTTTAACATTTAAAAAACACATTTATCTATGACAAAAATAGCAATAAAAAATAAAATATAAATCAGAAAAAAACTAATTACAATCGACAAATACATGTGAAGTTAATCTATACCAGGGGTCACCAACACCAGGTCGCCCGTAAGGACCAGATGAGTCGCCCGCTGGCCTGTTCTAAAAATAGCTCAAATAGCAGCACTTACCAGTGAGCTGACTCTATTTTTTAAATTGTATTTATTTACTAGCAAGCTGGTCGACATTTTTAATTCTGAGAGAGACAAAACTCAAATAGAATTTGAAAATCCAAGAAAATATTTGAAAGACTTGGTCTTCACTTGTTTAAATAAATTCATTTATTTTTTTTACTTTGCTTCTTATAACTTTCAGAAAGACAATTTTAGAGAAAAAATACAACCTTAAAAATGATTTTAGGATTTTTAAACACATATACCTTTTTACCTTTTAAATTCCTTCCTCTTCTTTCCTGACAATTTAAATCAATGTTCAAGTATTTTTTTTTTTATTGTAAAGAATAATAAATTAATTTTAATTCAATTCTTTATTTTAGCTTCTGTTTTTCCATGAAGAATATTTGTGAAATATTTCTTCAAACTTATCATGATTAAAATTAAGAAAAAAATATTCTGGCAAATCTAGAAAATCTGTAGAATCAAATTGATTTAGTTGACATTGTTTGAGTGTTTTCCATGTTTGTGTTGACATTTCCCTTCTGCCTTGATAGCTGAGGGGTGGAAGAGGGGTTAGTGCGTCTGCCTCACAATACAAAGTTCCTGCAGTCCTGGGTTCAAATCCAGGCTCGGGATCTTTCTGTGTGGAGTTTGCATGTTCTCCCCGTGAATGCGTGGGTTCCCCCCGGGTACTCCGGCTTCCTCCCACCTCCAAAGACATGCACCTGGGGATAGGCCCCTCTCACCTCCAAAGACATGCACCTGGGAATAGGCCCCTCCCACCTCCAAAGACATGCACCTGGGGATAGGCCCCTCCCACTTCCAAAGACACGCACCTGGGGATAGGCCCCTCCCACCTCCAAAGACAGGCACCTGGGGATAGGCTCCTCCCACCTCCAAAGACATGCACCTGGGGATAGGCCCCTCCCACTTCCAAAGACACGCACCTGGGGATAGGCCCCTCCCACTTCCAAAGACATGCACCTGGGGATAGGTTGATTGGCAACACTAAATGGTCCCTAGTGTGTGAATGTGAGTGTGAATGTTGTCTGTCTATCTGTGTTGGCCCTGCGACTTGTCCAGGGTGTACCCCGCCTTCCGCCCGACTGTAGTTGAAATAGGCGCCAGCGCCCCCCGCAACCCCAAAAGGGAATAAGCGGTAGAAAATGGATGGATATAAAACACTTATATATCAGTCCTAAAAAAAAGACATCATTGACTCGGTCCCATGCTTAATTCTTTTGAAAAATTCCAGACAATTGAGGCTATTTAGAAAGAATATGGAGCTGTACCCCCCCCCCCCCCAGCCTGGTGGTCACCAGCGGGGTGTTTGGCTGGGCGGGCAGCGGGCCAGCGAGATGACGCATGCCAGTGCGTCAGAACTACTCGACACAGATGGAGGGACAGAGGGAGCAGCACTGATGACTTGCATGAATAGATGGGCTGTCACACAGAAACATGACCTACTGTCGTGTGGAGGAATGAGGCATGATGCTCTTCCATACATGGCGGGGGGGGGGGGGGGGGGGGGGGGGGGGCAAAAGTACCGTCTTGCCACACATTCTGGAAATGCTATTTCGAAAATGTTTTTTAAATAGATTTTCCATTGCTCAACTAAAAAAATACAGAAAAAGTATTTTCAATGATCAGTGATGAACGGGTGATGAATGGGTGATGAATGGATGGAGGGACAGTCGTAGATGGTGGTCAGATGAGTGATAGAGTGATGGTGGTCAGATGAGTGATAGAGTGATGGTGGTCAGATGAGTGATAGAGTGATGGTGGTCAGATGAGTGATAGAGTGATGGTGGTCAGATGAGTGATAGAGTGATGGTGGTCGGATGAGTGATAGAGTGATGGTGGTCGGATGAGTGATAGAGTGATGGTGGTCAGATGAGTGATAGAGTGATGGTGGTCAGATGAGTGATAGAGTGATGGTGGTCAGATGAGTGATAGAGTGATGGTGGTCAGATGAATGATAGAGTGATGGTGGTCAGATGACGGATAGAGTGATGGTGGTCAGATGAGTGATAGAGTGATGGTGGTCAGATGAGTGATAGAGTGATGGTGGTCAGATGAGGGATAGAGTGATGGTGGTCGGATGAGTGATAGAGTGATGGTGGTCAGATGAGTGATAGAGTGATGGTGGTCAGATGAGTGATAGAGTGATGGTGGTCAGATGAGGGATAGAGTGATGGTGGTCAGATGAGTGATAGAGTGATGGTGGTCAGATGAGTGATAGAGTGATGGTGGTCAGATGAGTGATAGAGTGATGGTGGTCAGATGAGTGATAGAGTGATGGTGGTCAGATGAGTGATAGAGTGATGGTGGTCAGATGAGTGATAGAGTGATGGTGGTCAGATGAGGGATAGAGTGATGGTGGTCAGATGAGTGATAGAGTGATGGTGGTCAGATGAGTGATAGAGTGATGGTGGTCAGATGAGTGATAGAGTGATGGTGGTCAGATGAGTGATAGAGTGATGGTGGTCAGATGAGTGATAGAGTGATGGTGGTCAGATGAGTGATAGAGTGATGGTGGTCGGATGAGTGATAGAGTGATGGTGGTCGGATGAGTGATAGAGTGATGGTGGTCAGATGAGTGATACAGTGATGGTGGTCGGATGAGGGATAGAGTGATGGTGGTCAGATGAGGGATAGAGTGATGGTGGTCAGATGAGTGATAGAGTGATGGTGGTCAGATGAGTGATAGAGTGATGGTGGTCAGATGAGTGATAGAGTGATGGTGGTCAGATGAGTGATAGAGTGATGGTGGTCAGATGAGTGATAGAGTGATGGTGGTCAGATGAGTGATAGAGTGATGGTGGTCGGATGAGTGATAGAGTGATGGTGGTCAGATGAGTGATAGAGTGATGGTGGTCAGATGAGTGATAGAGTGATGGTGGTCAGATGAGTGATAGAGTGATGGTGGTCAGATGAGTGATAGAGTGATGGTGGTCGGATGAGTGATAGAGTGATGGTGGTCGGATGAGTGATAGAGTGATGATGGTCAGATGAGTGATAGAGTGATGGTGGTCAGATGAGTGATAGAGTGATGGTGGTCAGATGAGTGATAGAGTGATGGTGGTCAGATGAGTGATAGACTGATGGTGGTCAGATGAATGATAGAGTGATGGTGGTCAGATGAGTGATAGAGTGATGGTGGTCAGATGAGTGATAGAGTGATGGTGGTCAGATGAGTGATGGAGTGATGGTGGTCGGATGGAGAAAGAGTTGAATGAAAAGAGGCTGGAAGGACAGGAGGATGGAGGAAGGAATGAAGACAAGAGAGATGGAGGTGTGGACGGAAGGAAGGAATGAAGAGAAGAAGGATGAAGGAGAAGAGAAAGAAGAAGACACCCACACTGGCAGGAAGTTGTGTCGCCGCAGCAAGTGGGCGGTAGTAGAAAAAAGAAAAAAGGTAGCAAAGGCGCGCACACACACACACACACACACACACACACACACACACACACACACACACACACACACCACTGAGGTGTTACATCACAGCGAGTGAGAAGAAGCAAAAATAGAGCAAGTGTGGAGGTACCAAGACTTCCTGCCTCCACGTCGCCGTGACGACGGCCAGGGGCAGAGAGCGAGGGGGAGGAGCCCAGAGCGGAGTGAAAGTCACATGACCAGACAGGAAGCACCTCCCCCCTAATGTGGACCTTCAGAGACACGCCCCCTGCAGCACACTCGCAGCCCTGGGGTGTTTTCCAAAAAATGTATAAAAGTTGAAAAAGACGAGTGGGAAATCTATATTTAGTTTGAATATGTTTTGTGTAGAAATACGAACAATGACATAAACCTTCTTATTTGTTAGAAACCTCACAGTTTATATCAAACATGATTCTCTGATGAGACTATATGGCGAGCGGCATTTTGTCCTACTCATGTCGGCGGTCCTTGAACTCACCATATCTGTTTACATGTTAGAATAATTATGTATAAAGTTATCACACAACTCTTATGCTTAAAGGCTGTTGCTATAGTGATCATCAATTGTGCTGAAGTTGTACTTTTCTATCCGTGCCAAGGGACAACTTGCAATCTTTGAATGCGAGTCGTCTCGTATCAGTGTTTGCGTCCAGACCAGGCCTGCTGACCGCCAAGGGGGAACATCGAGTACCGTGACGCAGACAAAGCAGAGACAGGGCGGTATCGCGAGCGTCAGCACATTTGCATTTCTAAATAATCATATGTAGAGAGGCGGAGCCGACGAACGGGCAGCGGGGCAGGGCATGCTGGAGCCCTGCCCAAGATGGCGGCAAGGAGGCGGAGAATGCGGCTGAGCGACGCTACGAGCGAGATCAGGTGCGTGGCTCGCACACCGGCACATAATTGACTCATCTCTTCTGGCTCTATAAAAGGGTAACAGCGGAGGAGGGGGAGGCGGAAGGAGTAGGAGAACCAGCAGCACTACCCGACAATCGAAAGCGACAGAGGGCGAGCCGCATACGACGAAGACGCGGCCGACTGAAGGCGAGCGAGGAGCAAGCGGGAGAGAAGGAGCTGAAAAGAATCCCGACCGCAGACAAGCTTGTGTTATTGAAAGAATAAACAAGAGTCGAACCTGCTCGAGCATGTCCTTCCTTGATGGTCCGTGGAACCCTAACCCACAAGAGTCCGTTACATAATATATAGTGTCTAGCTGGGGCTGCTGAGATTAACCCCTTCCTTCGGAAGCAGCCTCAGTGATGTAACCAGCGACCTCCCGAATAAATAGAGGAGCACGTGGGCTGTGCCTTAGAGCGTAGGTTGGAACTGTAACTAAGTGTACAGCCCGATACGTCTCTCCTCATTGAGCCAAATTGAACTCTGTCTCTGCGTGATTCCTTGCTTCTTGTCTGTTGATCAGATGTCATCAGTGTTTTATGCCACTCCTTGGTCTCATTTTGTCCACCAAAGGTTTAATACTGTGCGTGAGTGCACAAAGGTGAGCTTTGTTGATGTTAATGACTTGTCAGGCATATTTGGTCGCGGCAAGTTAATCCATGCTAACATGCTATTTAGGCTAGCTGTATGTACATATCGCATCATTATGACTCGTTTGAAGCTATATTTGAGCTTATTTAAATTCCTTTACTTAAAGTTTGTCCTTTGTGTGTTTAATTTGTATTTTCTACAATCACCGGGCAAATTCATGTTACACAGCCGTTATTTCCTGCTACTAAAACTGCAGAAAATGCCATGCCCGGTTCGCAGTTATCTAACTTTAAGCAATCAAGATTATTGGGGACCGAATGTCCCTTTGGGACAGAAGACCTTATTGAATTTTTAGCGTTTTATTCTTTCTTTATTATTATTCTGCCGCCTCTTTGAGCTGTAATCCGACCTCCTTAACATGCTTCAAAACTCACCAAATTTGACACACACATCAGGACTGGCGAACATTGCGATTGAATCAAAAAACCTAACACCAAAACTCATAATTGCGCTCTAGCGCCCCCTAGGAAGAAAAAACACAGACAAAACTGCTCCTAGGAAGAAACAGACAAAAGGGCCTGTAAATTCCAGTAGGAATGTCGTAGAGACATGAAACAAAAACCTCTATGTAGGTCTCACTTAGACCTACATTTCATATATTGACAACCCCCAGCAAATATCAACAGGAAGTTTGCAATTCCCCCTTCAAAACAAACGTTTTGTAAAAACTAGACCACATTTATAATACAAAGTAGTGTATAGTTCTAACTTATATCTGTCAGTAGACACATTATGGAAGGTAAAAACTACAACATTTATAATAAAAAGTAGTGTGTAGTTCTAACTTATATCTGTCAGTAGACACGTTATGGAAGGTAAAAACTACAACATAATACAAAGTAGTGTATAGTTCTAACTTATATCTGTCAGTAGACACATTATGGAAGGTAAAAACTACAACATAATAGAAAGTAGTGTGTAGTTCTAACTTATATCTGTCAGTAGACACATTATGGAAGGTAAAAACTACAACATAATACAAAGTAGTGTATAGTTCTAACTTATATCTGTCAGTAGACATGTTATGGAAGGTAAAAACTACAACATAATACAAACTAGTGTGTAGTTCTAACTTATATCTGTCAGTAGACACATTATGGAAGGTAAAAACTACAACATAATACAAAGTAGTGTGTAGTTCTAACTTATATCTGTCAGTAGACACGTTATGGAAGGTAAAAACTACAACATTTATAATAAAAAGTAGTGTATAGTTCTAACTTATATCTGTCAGTAGACACGTTATGGAAGTTAAAAACTACAATAAAATACAAAGTAGTGTGTAGTTCTAACTTATATCTGTCAGTAGACACATTATGGAAGGTAAAAACTACAACATAATACAAAGTAGAGTAGTTCTAACTTATATCTGTCAGTAGACACGTTATGGAAGTTAAAAACTACAATAAAATACAAAGTAGTGTGTAGTTCTAACTTATATCTGTCAGTAGACACATTATGGAAGGTAAAAACTACAACATTATACAAAGTAGAGTAGTTCTAACTTATATCTGTCAGTAGACACGTTATGGAAGGTAAAAACTCCAATATAATACAAAGTAGTGTGTTGTTCTAACTTATATCTGTCAGTAGACACATTATGGAAGGTAAAAACTACAACATTATACAAAGTAGAGTAGTTCTAACTTATATCTGTCAGTAGACACGTTATGGAAGGTAAAAACTCCAATATAATACAAAGTAGTGTGTTGTTCTAACTTATATCTGGGAAGCCCAGACTTCCCTCTCCTCAGCCACTTCCATATATACTCGGTCCCGTCCATCGCTGCTTGCAGCTTTAATTTCCGTTGTTTTTATCCTTGTTTGTCGATTGTCATGTCATGTTGGGATGTACTTTGTGGACGCTTTCTGCTCCACAGTAAGTCTTTGCTGTCATCCAGCATTCTGATTTTGTTTACTTTGTAGCCAGTTCAGTTTTAGTTTGGTTCCGCATAGCCT
>NC_084618.1:9498891-9531391 GCF_033978795.1 Nerophis ophidion | reverse complement strand
GAGAGAGAGAGAGAGAGAGAGAGAGAGAGGACAAAAGATGGAGGGAGGAGGAGGAGGTAAAGGATGGTCCAGAGAAGGTTCCACAATGTGAGCAGCGGGCAAGCGAGCGCCAGGTGTCAGGACGCATCCACTCAGCGAGTCGCGCTTCAGCTGACACACACACACACACACACACACACACACACGCACGAGGAAGATCATAACTCCGCCTCCTCCGCCTCCAGCAATGACTCTCTCTCCGCCACAGAGGAATTCCTTCACCCGCAGCCATTTACTACCAGGGGTCATTAGGGGTCAACAGACTGTTGGCCACGCCCCCCACAGCCGCCCAGGGGACATTTTTGGGTCCTTTAATTGGCTTTTATTGGCTTTTTATTTGCATCTTACTGGCTTTTTATTGGGATTTTGTTGAGTTATTATTGGCATTCTATTGGCTTTTTATTGGCATTATATTTGCATTTTATTGGCTTTATATTAGCATTTTATTAATTTTTTATTGGCTTTTTATTTGCATTTTATTGGCTTTTTTTTTTGGCTTTTTATTGGCATCTTATTGGCTTTTATTTTCATCTTATTGGCTTTCTATTGGTATTTTATTTACTTTTTATTGGCATCTTATTGGGTTTTTATTGTCATTTTATTGGCATTTTATTTACTTTTTATCGGCTTTTTATTGGCATCTTACTGGCTTTTTATTGGCATTTTATTTGCATTTTATTGAGTTATTATTGGCATTCTATTGGCTTTTTATTAGCATTTTATTTGCATTTTATTGGCTTTTTATTGGCTTTATATAAGCATCTTATTGATTTTTTATTGACATTTTATTGGCTTTTTATTTGCATTTTATTGGCTTTTTGTTGGCTTTTTATTGGCATCTTATTGGCTTTTTATTTTCATTTTATTGGCTTTGTATTGGTATTTTATTTACTTTTTATTGTTTTTTTATTGTCATTTTATTGGCTTTTTATTGGTATTTTATTTACTTTTTATTGGCATTTTATTGGCTTTTTATTGGTATTTTATTGAGTTATTATTGGCATTCTATTGACTTTTTATTGGCATTTTATTTGCATTTTATTGGCTTTTTATTGGCTTTATATTAGCATTTTATTGATTTTTTATTGGCATTTTATTGGCTTTTTATTTGCATTTTATTGGGTTTTTTGTTGACTTTTTATTGGCATCTTATTGGCTTTTTATTTTCATTTTATTGGCTTTGTAGTGGTATTTTATTTACTTTTTATTGGACTTTTATTGGCTTTTATTGGCATCTTATTGACTTTTTATTGGGTTTTTATTGTCATTTTATTGGCTGTTTATTGGTATTTTATTTACTGTTTATTGGCATTTTATTGGCTTTTTATTGGCATCTTACTGGCTTTTTATTGGTATTTTATTGAGTTATTATTGGCATTCTATTGGCTTTTTATTGGCATTTTATTTGCATTTTATTGGCTTTTTATTGGCATTTTATTGGATTTTTATTGGCATTTTATTGATTTTTTATTGGCATTTTATTGGCTTTTTATTGGCATTTTATTGGGTTTCTGGGCATTTTATTGGGTTTTCATTGGGTTTTTTATTGACATTTTATAGGCTGTTTATTGGCTTTTTATTGACATTTATTGGCATTTTATTCGCTTTTTATTGGCATTTTATGGGTTTTTGTTGGCATTTCCTTGGCATTTTATTGGCATTTAATGGGTATTTTATTCGCTTTTATTGGTATTTTATTAACTTTTTATTAGAATTTTATTGGCTTTTTTGCCATCTTATTGGCTTTTTACTGGCTTTGTATTGGCATTTTATTGGTATTTTACTGAGTTTTTTATTGGAATTTTATTGGCTTTTTTGGGGGGTTTTATTGGCACTTTTGGGGCTTTTTATTGGCTTTTTATTGGCATTTATTGGCATTTTATTGGTATTTCATTGGCATTTTATTCACTTTTTATTGGTATTTTATTGGAATTGTATTGTATTTTTATTGAAAAAGAAAGAAATTCGATGAAAAAATAATGGTCGCTTCTTAAAATGCAACAAATATTTCTGCACTGAATGTTTTCTACACTGAATATTAAAAAACTGCATTTTAAACATTTTTTTGAGGAAATCATCAACATAATTTGTCCCCCCAAAAATTCAGTGCAAAAAAAATGGTTGCTTCTGAAAAATGCAACAAATATATTTTTTTACACTGCCTTTTTTACACTGAACTTTAACAAACTAAATTGTTCATTCCTTAAAATTGTCAACACAAATTGATGAAAAAAATTTCAGTGCAAAAATTAATTGTCGCTTCTAAAAAAAAAAAAAAATGCACTAAATGATTCTGCACTGAATTTTTCTTACATTGACTTATTTTACACTGAATTTCAACAAACTTATTTTTTAAACACATTTTTTTACAGAAAATTGTCAGCATAATTTTTCCCAAAAAATTCAGTGCAAAAGTAACGGTCGCTTCAAAAAAAAAAAAAGCTACAAATATTCCTGCACTGAAATTTTTTACACTGAATTTTAGCAAACTGCCATGTCTAACCCACATTTTTCATTCCATGAAATTGTCAGAATAATTTGATTTAAAAAAATGTAAAATGCAGAAAAGTCAGTTACATAAATTCAGTGTGGGGGAAAAAGACACAAATGACTCAAAGCTTCTTTCTATTTAGAAGCAAGACTTCATTTTCTCATGTCATCCTGATGATTCTCACATCAACTCATGGGATGTAAAAAAAACACCTCATTCAATGTCTTTCTTGTTAATAAAAGCTCTAAAGTGTGTTGCTAAAAGCAGATGAAAGCCCAAAGCGGGACAACAGGAAGCGGTGATCTGGAGGAGGAAGAAGAGGAGGAAGAGGAGAAAGAGGAGGAAGAGGAGAAAGAGGAGGAAGAGGAGGAGGAGATGAGCGCTTCTTCTTCTCCTTTGTACCCACACATGACTCTGCCCACGTGGTCCTGCTAAAACTGGAACGCTCGATTCCCTTTTGCACAAACTCTTAAAAACGGGCACAAATGGACGCCATCGTCACGGCAACCAGACAAAATAACATCACTTCCTGTTTTTCTATGACTTGTAGACCACATACTGTCATGTAATATTATACTGTAATTATAGACTGTAATATTCTACTGTAATACTCTACTGTATTGTACTATATTGTATTGTACACTATTTTACTGTATTGTACACTATTGTACAATATAGTAACACATTTTTGGTACCGGTACCAAAATGTATTTTGGTACTTTTCTAAATAAAGGGGACCACAAAAAATGTCATTAATGTTAGTGTAGATGAAACATAAGTTTATTATTGTTATTTAGTCCTTAAATAAAATGTTGAACACACTAGACAACTTGTCTTTTAGTAGTAAGTAAACAAACAAAGACTCCTAATTAGTAACGTATTGTGTCATTTATACACCTATTATTTTATACACATTATGAGGGACAAACTGTAAAAAAAAATATTTTTCATCCACTTGTTCATTTACTGTTAATATCTGCTTATTTTCTGTTTTAACATGTTCTATCTACACTTCTGTTCAAATGTAATAATCACTTATTCTTCTCTTCTTTGATGCTTTACATTACTTGTGGATGATACCACACATTTACGTATCGATTTGATACCAAGTAGTTACAGAATCATACAAAATAATATAATACCTAATAACCCAATAATAATATGGTTAAGAAATACTGATGTAAAGGGTAGGTGTCATGCTGTTTTTATCTACACTTCTGTTCAAATGTAATAATCACTTATTCTTCTCTTCTTTGATACTTGACATTAGTTGTGGACGATACCAAACATTTAGGTATCGATACGATACCAAGTAGTCACAGGATCATTTCCTAAGTTCATAAACAATAAAAAAAGACAACATATTTTGTGATAATAAAAAATATGAATGTAATCATTGTAGCATTGAGTACATATGGCTCTTGTACTTGGTATCATTACAGTGGATGTCAGGTGTAGATCCACCCATGGGCAGAAATTTTCCACTACATTTACATTAAGGAGCGCTAGCTTGCTGTTAGCTATTGTACACAATGTGTAGTGAAGCATGTTTAGCTATTCCTCATCCTCCAGTGATAATGCTACATGTAAGAAACGTACTTTATTTGTCGCCATGGAGGCGAGGATTAGTGTTTTAGAAGTAGCTAAAACACTGTGGAGGGACGTTAGCCGATAGCTAACCTCTTGCAGTGTTTATATCTTCAGCACAATTTCCCTGGAGGATGAATAAAGTTTGACTGTGTCCTGCGACCCCAAAGGGAATAAGTGGTAGAAAATGGATGGATGGATGAGTCTAACTTTCTTTTTAAGCAAATGTGCGTCCATTCTTTCCTTTTCCAACTTCCTGATATTTCTAACATTTAACCAGCAGTGTCTCGAGTTGATGACAACACATCCTGGGGTAAAGGGAAAAAGAAGTACTGGTATTTTTCAGAAGCAGTATAGTAGCGTTCGTGTTCATGTACGGTGTACCGATACTACACCAGTACCGGTACCAGTACCGGTACACCATCAATCTGTGGATACTTTGCGTGTCCGGACCAGGTAATGTTCTCCATGTTGACTCCAAATAAACTGCAGGCTCAAACTCCTGCTGAGGCCCTTCTGTCAATTCCTTGAAGTTCCAGCTTTGCAAGCATACTCCCCCCATTCAGATCCAGTACTATACTGCCTCTAAAAAGTACTCCTCCCATGTATACTCTTTCATCAGATCCAGTACTATACTGCCTCTAAAATGTACCACCCCTCATGTATACTCTTTCATCAGATCCAGTACTATACTGCCTCTAAAAAGTACCACCCCTCATGTATACTCTTTCATCAGATCCAGTACTATACTGCCTCTAAAAAGTACTCCCCCATGTATACTCTTTCATCAGATCCAGTACTATACTGCCTCTAAAAAGTACTCCCCCTTGTATACTCTTTCATCAGATCCAGTACTATACTGCCTCTAAAAAGTACTCCCCCATGTATACTCTTTCATCAGATCCAGTACTATACTGCCTCTAAAAAGTACTCCCCCTTGTATACTCTTTCATCAGATCCAGTACTATACTGCCTCTAAAAAGTACCACCCCTCATGTATACTCTTTCATCAGATCCAGTACTATACTGCCTCTAAAAAGTACTCCTCCCATGTATACTCTTTCATCAGATCCAGTACTATACTGCCTCTAAAAAGTACCACCCCTCATGTATACTCTTTCATCAGATCCAGTACTATACTGCCTCTAAAAAGTACTCCCCCATGTATACTCTTTCATCAGATCCAGTACTATACTGCCTCTAAAAAGTACTCCCCCTTGTATACTCTTTCATCAGATCCAGTACTATACTGCCTCTAAAAAGTACCACCCCTCATGTATACTCTTTCATCAGATCCAGTACTATACTGCCTCTAAAAAGTACTCCCCCATGTATACTCTTTCATCAGATCCAGTACTATACTGCCTCTAAAAAGTACTCCCCCTTGTATACTCTTTCATCAGATCCAGTACTATACTGCCTCTAAAAAGTACTCCCCTTTGTATACTCTTTCATCAGATCCAGTACTATACTGCCTCTAAAAAGTACTACCCCATGTATACTCTTTCATCAGATCCAGTACTATACTGCCTCTAAAAAGTACCACCCCTCATGTATACTCTTTCATCAGATCCAGTACTATACTGCCTCTAAAAAGTACCACCCCTCATGCATACTCTTTCATCAGATCCAGTACTATACTGCCTCTAAAAAGTACTCCCCCATGTATACTCTTTCATCAGATCCAGTACTATACTGCCTCTAAAAAGTACTCCCCCTTGTATACTCTTTCATCAGATCCAGTACTATACTGCCTCTAAAAAGTACTCCCCCTTGTATACTCTTTCATCAGATCCAGTACTATACTGCCTCTAAAAAGTACTACCCCATGTATACTCTTTCATCAGATTCAGTACTATACTGCCTCTAAAAAGTACTCCCCCCAAGTATAGTCTTTCATCAGATCCAGTACTATACTGCCTCTAAAAAGTACTCCCCCATGTATACTCTTTCATCAGATCCAGTACTATACTGCCTCTAAAAAGTACTCCCCCCAAGTATAGTCTTTCATCAGATCTAGTACTATACTGCCTCTAAAGAGTACTCCCCCTTGTATACTCTTTCATCAGATCCAGTACTATACTGCCTCTAAAAAGTACTACCCCATGTATACTCTTTCATCAGATTCAGTACTATACTGCCTCTAAAAAGTACTCCCCCCAAGTATAGTCTTTCATCAGATCCAGTACTATACTGCCTCTAAAAAGTACTGCCCCCAAGTATAGTCTTTCATCAGATCCAGTACTATACTGCCTCTAAAAAGTACTCCCCCATGTATACTCTTTCATCAGATCCAGTACTATACTGCCTCTAAAAAGTACTCCCCCTTGTATACTCTGTCATCAGATCCAGTACTATACTGCCTCTAAAAAGTACTACCCCATGTATACTCTTTCATCAGATCCAGTACTATACTGCCTCTAAAAAGTACCACCCCTCATGTATACTCTTTCATCAGATCCAGTACTATACTGCCTCTAAAAAGTACCACCCTCATGCATACTCTTTCATCAGATCCAGTACTATACTGCCTCTAAAAAGTACTCCCCATCTATACTCTTTCATCAGATCCAGTACTATACTGCCTCTAAAAAGTACTCCCCCTTGTATACTCTTTCATCAGATCCAGTACTATACTGCCTCTAAAAAGTACTCCCCCTTGTATACTCTTTCATCAGATCCAGTACTATACTGCCTCTAAAAAGTACTACCCCATGTATACTCTTTCATCAGATTCAGTACTATACTGCCTCTAAAAAGTACTCCCCCCAAGTATAGTCTTTCATCAGATCCAGTACTATACTGCCTCTAAAAAGTACTCCCCCATGTATACTCTTTCATCAGATCCAGTACTATACTGCCTCTAAAAAGTACTCCCCCCAAGTATAGTCTTTCATCAGATCTAGTACTATACTGCCTCTAAAAAGTACTCCCCCTTGTATACTCTTTCATCAGATCCAGTACTATACTGCCTCTAAAAAGTACTACCCCATGTATACTCTTTCATCAGATCCAGTACTATACTGCCTCTAAAAAGTACTCCCCCATGTATACTCTTTCATCAGATCCAGTACTATACTGCCTCTAAAAAGTACTCCCCCTTGTATACTCTTTCATCAGATCCAGTACTATACTGCCTCTAAAAAGTACTCCCCCTTGTATACTCTTTCATCAGATTCAGTACTATACTGCCTCTAAAAGTACTTCCCCCAAGTATAGTCTTTCATCAGATCCAGTACTATACTGCCTCTAAAAAGTACTCCCCCATGTATACTCTTTCATCAGATCCAGTACTATACTGCCTCTAAAAAGTACTCCCCCCAAGTATAGTCTTTCATCAGATCCAGTACTATACTGCCTCTAAAAAGTACTCCCCCATGTATACTCTTTCATCAGATCCAGTACTATACTGCCTCTAAAAAGTACTCCCCCTTGTATACTCTTTCATCAGATCCAGTACTATACTGCCTCTAAAAGTACTCCCCCTTGTATACTCTTTCATCAGATCCAGTACTATACTGCCTCTAAAAAGTACTCCCCCATGTATACTCTTTCATCAGATCCAGTACTATACTGCCTCTAAAAAGTACTCCCCCTTGTATACTCTTTCATCAGATCCAGTACTATACTGCCTCTAAAAAGTACTCCCCCTTGTATACTCTTTCATCAGATTCAGTACTATACTGCCTCTAAAAAGTACTACCCCATGTATACTCTTTCATCAGATTCAGTACTATACTGCCTCTAAAAAGTACTCCCCCCAAGTATACTCTTTCATCAGATCCAGTACTATACTGCCTCTAAAAAGTACTCCCCCATGTATACTCTTTCATCAGATCCAGTACTATACTGCCTCTAAAAAGTACTCCTCCCATTTATACTCTTTCATCAGATCCAGTACTATACTGCCTCTAAAAAGTACTCCCCCTTGTATACTCTTTCATCAGATCCAGTACTATACTGCCTCTAAAAAGTACTACCCCATGTATACTCTTTCATCAGATTCAGTACTATACTGCCTCTAAAAAGTACTCCCCCCAAGTATAGTCTTTCATCAGATCCAGTACTATACTGCCTCTAAAAAGTACTCCCCCATGTATACTCTTTCATCAGATCCAGTACTATACTGCCTCTAAAAAGTACTCCCTCCAAGTATAGTCTTTCATCAGATCCAGTACTATACTGCCTCTAAAAAGTACTCCCCCCAAGTATACTCTTTCATCAGATCCAGTACTGTACTGCCTCTAAAAAGTACTCCCCCCAAGTATACTCTTTCATCAGATCCAGTACTATACTGCCTCTAAAAAGTACTCCCCCCAAGTATACTCTTTCATCAGATCCAGTACTATACTGCCTCTAAAAAGTACCACCCCTCATGTATACTCTTTCATCAGATCCAGTACTATACTGCCTCTAAAAAGTACTCCCCCTTGTATACTCTTTCATCAGATCCAGTACTATACTGCCTCTAAAAAGTACTCCCCCTTGTATACTCTTTCATCAGATCCAGTACTATACTGCCTCTAAAAAGTACTACCCCATGTATACTCTTTCATCAGATTCAGTACTATACTGCCTCTAAAAAGTACTCCCCCCAAGTATAGTCTTTCATCAGATCCAGTACTATACTGCCTCTAAAAAGTACTCCCCCATGTATACTCTTTCATCAGATCCAGTACTATACTGCCTCTAAAAAGTACTCCCCCTTGTATACTCTTTCATCAGATCCAGTACTATACTGCCTCTAAAAAGTACTCCCCCTTGTATACTCTTTCATCAGATTCAGTACTATACTGCCTCTAAAAAGTACTACCCCATGTATACTCTTTCATCAGATTCAGTACTATACTGCCTCTAAAAAGTACTCCCCCCAAGTATACTCTTTCATCAGATCCAGTACTATACTGCCTCTAAAAAGTACTCCCCCATGTATACTCTTTCATCAGATCCAGTACTATACTGCCTCTAAAAAGTACTCCTCCCATTTATACTCTTTCATCAGATCCAGTACTATACTGCCTCTAAAAAGTACTCCCCCTTGTATACTCTTTCATCAGATCCAGTACTATACTGCCTCTAAAAAGTACTACCCCATGTATACTCTTTCATCAGATTCAGTACTATACTGCCTCTAAAAAGTACTCCCCCCAAGTATAGTCTTTCATCAGATCCAGTACTATACTGCCTCTAAAAAGTACTCCCCATGTATACTCTTTCATCAGATCCAGTACTATACTGCCTCTAAAAAGTACTCCCTCCAAGTATAGTCTTTCATCAGATCCAGTACTATACTGCCTCTAAAAAGTACTCCCCCCAAGTATACTCTTTCATCAGATCCAGTACTGTACTGCCTCTAAAAAGTACTCCCCCCAAGTATACTCTTTCATCAGATCCAGTACTATACTGCCTCTAAAAAGTACTCCCCCCAAGTATACTCTTTCATCAGATCCAGTACTATACTGCCTCTAAAAAGTACCACCCCTCATGTATACTCTTTCATCAGATCCAGTACTATACTGCCTCTAAAAAGTACTCCCCCTTGTATACTCTTTCATCAGATCCAGTACTATACTGCCTCTAAAAAGTACTCCCCCTTGTATACTCTTTCATCAGATCCAGTACTATACTGCCTCTAAAAAGTACTCCCCCTTGTATACTCTTTCATCAGATCCAGTACTATAGAGAAGAGGTTTTAAATCAATTAGCGCCCCTGCGGCAATTCAATGAAATACGGTATTTTTTTCCACTGCCACACCTTAAATTGGAGTCCTTGATGTCATTAGATGCCAACATATGGAAAATAGACGATAACAACTTGATGATCTCTAATTAGCGTCGTCCTCCGCCGTGCTAAATGAGCCATCAATTAGCGTGCTGTGGGGGGAGGGGGGAGCCCCCCCCCCCCCCCCCCCCACCTCCCCGTGTCTGATTGAAGTGAGTCAGTGGGTCACGCTCTCGTAAAATCTACTTCTTTTCCTCTTCCTGCCATCCAAACGCCATTCCTGCTCCTGACTAATTAGTCTCATCACGACTGGCCCACCTCTGCCACCCTTCTCCCTCTCAGCGCACGACACAGGCCCTAATTGGCAGCGCCATGGCGCCCACGCACACGTGCCACTCGCCCGACCTCCTCTCACTTTTCCGTCTGTCAGTCCTCAATAATTGTACCGCCTGTATCGATCCGTACATCGATGCTGTTGATACCAAAGGTCGTACAGAGCGGCACTACAGATTAGAATCAAAGAATCACTCCATTCAATATTCCGACACAGTGTGACTGTTCAAACTGTGCCTAACGTGGGGCTGTACGGTACACCGATGCTAGTATAGTACCACTATACTAATAAATCATAGTCGGTACTAATAAGTACCGGTACCAACCCCTGTTGTCATGTCATGACATTGCTAGTTTTAGGAGCAGAGGAGCATGTTTGGCAGTGCACACACACTGAGTACCTACAAGCAGACAGAAAAGGGAGAATGGACGCATTTTGGTGTAAAAAGTCAAGATAAAAGGTGAAGTTATGACATTTAAACACCCTCAGGAAGAGCTGCTTTAACACCTGGCTAACATCCCTCCACAGTGTTTTAGCTACTTTTAAATCACTAAATAAATAAATAAATGGGTTGTACTTGTATAGCGCTTTTCTACCTTCAAGGTACTCAAAGCGCTTTGACACTACTTCCACATTTACCCATTCACACACTGATGGAGGGAGCTGCCATGCAAGGCGCCAACCAGCACCCATCAGGAGCAAGGGTGAAGTGTCTTGCTCAGGACACAACGCACGTGACGAGTATGGTAGTAGGTGGGAATTGAACCAGGGACGCTCAGGTTGCGCACGGCCACTCTCCCACTGCGTCACTAGTCCTCGTCTCCATGGCGACAAATAAAGTAAGTTACTTACAAGTACCATTATCACTGGAGGACGAGGAATCGCTAAACATGCTTCACTACACACCGTAGGAGGATACAATAGCTCACAAACAGTTTACACCTGACATCCACTGTAATGATACCAAGTACAAGAGAGTATCTAGTCGATACTAGTATGATTACATCGATACCTTTTAGTATCACCAAATCTTTCTTTTTCCTTTTTTAAAAATATATATCATGTTTATAAACTCAGGAAATACGTCCCGAGTGGATACTACAATGATTACATCGATATTTTTTTTTTTATTATCAGAAATTTTTTTTTTTTTTTTTTTTTTTTTTTTATAAAGTCAGTAAATACGTCCCTGGACACATGAGGACTTTGAATATGACCAATGTATGATCCTGTAACTACTTGGTATCGGATCCATACCTAAATGTGTGTTATCATCCACAACTAATGTCAAGTATCAAAGAAGAGAAGAATAAGTGATTATTACATTTGAACAGAAGTGTAGATGGAAAACAACGTGACACCTACCCTTTACATCACTATTTCTTAACCATATTATTATTGCTTTATTAGGTATTATATTTTATTGTATGATCCTGTAACTACTTGGTATCGGATCCATACCTAAATGTGTGGTATCAACCACAACTAATGTCAGGTATCAAAGAAGAGAAGAATAAGTGATTATTACATTTGAACAGAAGTGTAGATGGAAAAGAGCGTGACACCTACCCTTTACATCACTATTTCTTAACCATATTATTATTGGTTTATTAGGTATTATATTTTATCATATGATCCTGTGACTATTTGGTATCGGATCCATACCTAAATGTGTGGTATCATCCACAACTAATGTCAAGTATCAAAGAAGAGAAGAATAAGTGATTATTATATTTTAACAGAAGTGTAGATAAAAACAGGGTGACACCTACCCTTTACATCAGTATTTCTTAACCATATTATTATTGCTTTATTAGGTATTATATTTTATTGTATGATCCTGTAACTACTTGGTATCGACATGATCCATACCTAAATGTGTGGTATCATCCAACCCTATTGTCAAGTATCAAAGAAGAGAAGAATAAGTGATTATTACATTTGAACAGAAGTGTAGATAGAACATGTTAAAACAGGAAGTAAGCAGATATTAACAGTAAATGAACAAGTGGATTAATAGTGCATTTTTTACAGTTTGTCCCTCATAAAGTGTATAAAATAAAAGGTGTATAAATGACACAATATGTTACTAATTAGGAGTCTTTGTTTGTTTACTTACTACTAAAAGACAAGTTGTCTAGTATGTTCAACATTTTATTTGAGGACTAAATGACAGTAATAAACTTATGTTTCATCTACACTAACATTGTTTGTTACAATAAAGACAATAATGACATTGTTTGTGGTGCCCTTTATTTAAAAAAGTATCTAAATACTTTTTGGTACCGCTACCAAAAAATATTGGTATGGAGACAATCCTACCGTAATGTTAAAGTGTCCATAAATATGAAATATACTTGTTAAATAAATCGTTTTTAACGATTACTAAAGTCTACTATGCTACTGTATCCAAACAGGGGGTACTTGAGCAAACTATTTCTCCACCAATTGGATAAATTCCAACACCAACCATTCAGAACATTCAACTCTTAACAAATTCCATCTTTTGCCGAAAATTCCCATTGAAAAGAATGGGACATTTTTCCCAACTTCCACAATCCTCACATTTTTCACCTGAGTTCCAACTTCAAATGATTCAAACTTGTTCAAAATCGTGTGATCTCGACAATCAAACAAAAAAAAAAATCCTGGATATCCAAGAATTTCCAGTTTTCAGGGACATTTTCCAAGCTACTCCAAGCATTCCAAGGTCCACACATTCCACTCGTCCAACTAACACTTTCCCAAGTCCTAAACCAAATTGCAATGTTCCTGGAAATTCAAACTGTTCAACATTCCAAACATCCTACATTCTTTCAGCATTTCCACTTCAGCACTGCAACATTTCCTTCAGGACTTGCCTCATCTAGTAACATTTACAGTTAATACATGTGATGATATCATCTGATCGCTCTTATGGATGATCAGTATAGGCATAAAACCCTGACCAGACGACACTAAGACCATGTCTACGCTAAGCCGGATAACCCCTTAAACCAATAATTATTTAGCCTAAGCCCCGTTTCAGCCACACTAAACCAGCGTTTTACACGGGTAAGTGCGACATTTATTTTCTTAAATCTCTAGCTCTTAGCCAACCTTTTCTTTGAACTGTTTTTAATTAAAGGCCATGGCTGTTTATGACCCCCTTACCTTAGAAACCAATGTTTGTAAGTTTTACAGTGCAACTAAAACAATTCATAAATCGTCCCGTGCGCGACGTCTGCAGGAGTGTTTCCGTGCATATTTGTACGCACTGTAGAGTGACCTTCTGTCTTCTAGCCGTCCGTAGCGTTTCTACCTGCTTGGTTTCTTCATTGGTCACTCCAAGCAACGTTTGTAAGTTTTACAATACAACTAAAACAATTTGCAAATCGTCCCGTGCGCGGCGTCTGCAGGAGTGTTTCCGTGCATATTTGTACGCACTGTAGAGTGACCTTCTGTCTTTTAGCCGTCCGTAGCGTTTCTACTTGCTTGGCTTCCTCATTCGTCACTCCAAGCAACGTTTTTAAGTTTTACAATACAACTAAAACAATTCGCAAATCGTCCCGTGCGCGACGTCTGCAGGAGTGTTTCCGTGCATATTTGTACGCGCTGTAGAGTGACCTTCTGTCTTCGAGCCGTCCGTAGCGTTGCTACCTGCTTGGCTACCTCATTGGTCACTCCAAGCAATGTTTGTAAGTTTTACAATACAACTAAAACAATTCATAAATCGTCCCGTGCGTGATTATTTGTAAGTATTGTCGTAATGAAATGACGCTAGCGTCATTAGCATGAGCTCATATGCTAACGGGTTTACGGGTGTCTGTGTTAGTATTATTAACTTGCGACGGCGTTATTTTGGTATCATTTCACAAATTCCTCAGCTAGTGGGTCCATGACAGTGACTTCTGTTTTGCTTAATCGGCCGTTTTACTGCCGTTTGGAAACAATTAATGTATGTAAATAAACATGTACAGAATATGTCTGTGTAAATAAGTCATTTCACAAGGTATATATATATATATATATATATCTGTGACTTATAGTCCAATGCGACTTATATGCGGACACATATTTTTTCTTCTAGAATGTAGTGGGTGTGGCTTATATAAGGCTCTATAGTGCAGGAAATAGGGTGCTTTTTTGATCATGTTCAATGCTAATGTGATAATAATAATTGTGCATATAATAACTGTGATATCAAACCTTCATATTGTTCCATCATTTTTGATACTTGAGAGATAATGTCGGTGAAAAGCCACTTCCTGTTCCAAAATGGCGATACGGGGAGGTAAACTCACCGCTGCCGCGACTCTTGCGGTTGGCCTTGCCGCCCGTCAGCAGCATCTTCAAGCTGTTCCTGAACATGGCGGCGCCGGACGGGTCGGAACTGCGGAGGGACAAAAGAAGAGAAAGGACTTGAGTGTGCGTTCTGTACACCAGTGTTTTTCAACCACTGTGCCGCGACGCAGCAGATTGTCTGATTTTACCTATTTGGTTTAGAGATATTTTCTGCAAAGCAGTAGTTGTAGTCTGCAAATGATGTGTTGTTGCTGTCTGGAGCTCGGCTGAGAGACCGTGTAATACTCTGCCATATCAGCAGGTGGCAGCAGGTAGCTAATTGCGACTGCCATATTGACTACGCTCTTTCTGGGAATTTTTTTGCTGACTTTTCGTTTCGACCAGAGTCTCCGTAAAAATTCCAAGCAAATGCGCTGTCAGTTAAGGAAATAAACACAGGCCTGGCTACAACAATAACAAAATCGCATCATTTTTTGAAGACCTAACGAAGCCCTTTGGAAGGTTTTGTGCCATTTAGAATAAAAAAGACAAAAAAAGCGATTTGTTTAATGATGTATATTATTTATTATTCTATTCTTATACGTAGTTGTATTGTTATTATTATTTTATAATTAGTTGTATTATACCCCGCCTTACGCCCGATTGTAGCTGAGATAGGCGCCAGCGCCCCCCGCGACCCCAAAAGGGAATAAGCGGTAGAAAATGGATGGATGGATGTATTATTATTTATTATTAATACATTTATTTATTGTATTATTTATTATTTTAATCCTATAATTAGTTCTTATTTATTATAAAATGTTTATAATTATGTAAATTATTGTTATTTTATTCTCTAATTATTTTTTTGATTTCATATTTTATCTTTATAATTTGTTTTATTATTTTTATTATTATTACTGTTATATTTATTTTGATCATATTATTTTATTCTTATAATTAGTTTTATTAATAATTATTATTATACATTTTTATTAGTTGTAATAGTATGTATTATTATTATTATTGCTGTTATATTTATTGTTATTTTTGTTATTCATTCTTCTATTTAGTTTTATTAGAATTATTTTATAATTAGTTGTATTATTATGTATTATTACTATTATATTTATTCATTCTCTGATTATTTAATTCTTAGTTATTATTTTATTTTCAAAATTTGTTTTATTATTATTTATTAATTTCATATGTATTCATATGATTATTTATTATTGTATTCTATAATTATTAGTGTCATGTATTATTTATCTATTTTTTTATTATTATTACAGTTATATTTATTTTTATTATAATTATTCATTATTGTATTCTTATAATTATTTTTATTATTATTTTATTTGTATAATTAGCTATAATACTACTTATCATCATGATTGCAGTTATATTTATTTGTATTATTGTTATTTATTATTTGATTCTAATAATTAGTGTTAATATTGTTTGTAAACACATTAATTATGCTTTTTCTGGGATTTTTTTGCCTACTTTCAGTTTGGCCCTGTAAGAATGCCAAGCACATGCGGCATGGTCAATTATGTCAGAGATGAAAGTGGTGCACGCTTCATGCTGTGAGCGCCACAATGCATTGTGGGGGAAAGCGAGCAATAAGCTGCAAGTGCATGAGTCAAAAGTTAGCTGGGAGCTAAGACGCTGCGAAGCCATCAAAGGAGGTGCTAGTAATAAGAATAATGAGAGCATGATGCTAAGAAGGACGTGTGCGACTGCATCAGGAGACGAGCGAGTGAGTTGCTGACAGGAAGTGAACCTTCTTGACGTGCTAGATGGCGAGAGAGAGAGAGAGAGAGAGCGAGGGAGCGCACGCCTCAATCATTCTGACCCCGTCGGTGTTCCGGCCGAGCGTAGGGAAGCCAAGAAGCAGCGTGATGGCCAGCAGACGTGTGCAAGCGGAAGCAAACCAGCTCAGGCGCTTCCAGCTCAGCTCGGCTCAAAATGCACTTTGAGGGGCCTCACATGCACATATATACACATATACATATATACATGTACATATATGCACATACATATACATATACACACACTATATATATATATATACATATACATATACATATACACATACACATACACACATATACACACTATATATATATATATATATATATATATACATATACATACACCCATACACATATACATATATACATATACACACATATACATATACACATACACACATGCATATACATATACATATATACATATGCATATACATATACATATACATATACATACACACACACACTAAGAAATGTTCTACTGTACTAGTACTGCATCCATGAATTTGATGGAGAATCATCTGTGGGCTCGTTGACCCCAAAATAATCCCCAATGGGGCCAAAGAAAGTTTCAAGTGCGAGAACTTAGATAAAGAAGGTGAGACACCCAGAGCTATTTTGCACTAGCAGGTTATCAGGGTTCAACTGACTCCTGGCCTTGCCCCCTGCAGCGACCCGGAACCATTTTTGGGCCCTTTTATTGGCATTTTATTGGCTTTTTATTGGCATTTTATTGGCTTTTTTTGCAATTTATTGGGATTTAATTGAAATTTTTGTGACATTTATTGGTATTTTATAGGATTTTTATTGGCTTTCAATTGGCATTGTATTGGCTTTTTATTGGCATTTTATTGACATTTATTGTTATTTTATAGGATTTGTATTGGCTTTTTATTGGTATTTTATTGGCTTTTTAATGGCGTTTTATTGGCATTTTATTGACTTTTGATTGGCTATTCATAGGATTTTTATTGGCTTTTTGTTGGCATTTTATTGGCTTTTTATTGGTATTTTATTGGCTTTTTAATGGCATTTTTTGGCATTTTATTGACTTTTGATTGGCTATTTATTGGTATTTTATTGGCTCTTTATTGACTTTGTATAGGCTTTTTATTGGTATTTTATTGGCATTTTTGGCTTTTTATTGACGTTTTTTGGCGTTTTATTGGCTTTTTATTGGTATTTTATTGGCTTTTTAATGGCATTTTATTGGCATTTTATTGACTTGATTGGCTATTCATCAGTATTTTATTGGTATTTTATTGGCTTTTTGATGGCATTTTATTGGCTTTTTATACGTATTTTATTGGCTTTTTAATGGCATTTTATTGGCATTTTATTGACTTTTGATTGGCTATTCATAGGATTTTCATTGGCTTTTCATTGGCATTTTATTGGCTTTTTATTTGTATTTTATTGGCTTTTTAATGGCATTTTTTTGCATTTTATTGACTTTTGATTGGCTATTTATTGGTATTTTATTGGCTCTTTATTGACTTTGTATACGCTTTTTATTGGTATTTTATTGGCATTTTTGGCTTTTTATTGGCTTTTTATTGACGTTTTTTGGCTTTTTAATGGCATTTTATTGACTTTTGATTGGCTATTCATCAGTATTTTATTGGCATTTTATTGGTATTTTATTGGCTTTTTGATGGCCTTTTATTGGCCTTTTATTGGCATCTCATTGACTTTTGATAGGCTATTTATTAGTATCTTATCGGCATTTTATTGGCTTTCTGCAAGGAGAAAAGAGTAAGAGAGCACAGGCCATGGCCAGGATCTGTCTGGGAAAAGTAAGTCTTGAATCCGGATCAGCCCCAAAATTTAATTATTCTTCATTATCCCATTTCCTGAAAAACAGGGGAAATAACTTTGGAGCGATCTAAAACGGAACGAAAAGAACATAATACAAATTTCAATGAAATTTTATGTTAAAAAAATTGTTTGGACACCTTTATTTCATTGCTTTAATAATTATTGTTATTGTGATTGCTTAATTCACCCTGGGAAGGGACTTCATCCTTTTGGCCCAAACAAGGCACGTAAAACGATATCAACATATGTTGTGATCGCACAACAGACAGCCAATCAGGTGACAGCATCCACTATCAAGTTTGGTTGAGACTTTGCATGGACTGAAAGAGGAAGTCAACATGAAGAAATTGTGGTAAAAAGTACATTTTAGGGATTTTTTTCAAAGGGACCGTAGTCAGACCGATGTGGTCTATAAATGATGCAAGACAAGAGCGCTAATACCACACCACCTTAGTCGTGCTCACCCTTTAGAGCACAGCTGTAACTTCCTGCCACCAAACCTGCAGAAAAAATACTTCTTTTCAGGTTCGTACATTTTTACACTATTTTCTTACACTTTATGAAGCATTTCTTACATATTCCTTATTTTTAAAGGATTCTTGTTGTGTTCAATGTGATTTTTACTATTTTCTTGACATTGTTTGAGTGTTTTCCATGTTTGTGTTGACATTTCCTTTCTGCCTTGATAGCTACAAAATTTCAATAATTATCGATATTGATCAATATAATAGTAAAATTCAAATAATTACTGCATAACAAGATTCCTTTTTCCATAATTAAATAAAAATAAGAGGGCAAATTCATGTTACACAGACGCTATTTCCTGTCTGTAAACCTGCAGAAAATAGTTCTTCTCAGGTTTCTACATTTTCACACTATTTTCTTACATTTTATGAAGCATTTCTTACACATTCCTTCATTTTAAGAGATTATAGTTAAGTGTTCAATGTGATTTTACTATTTTGTTGACATTGTTTGTGTTGACATTTCCTTTCTGCCTTGATAGCTGAGGGATTATAATCAAGATTATGTCACATTTGAAATAAAATATACTTTTTTCCTGCTCCTTATTTTCCATCCATCCATCCATCCATCATCTTCCGCTTATCCAAGGTCGGGTCGCGGGGGCAGCAGCCTAAGCAGGGAAGCCCAGACTTCCCTATCTCCAGCCACTTCGTCTAGCTCTTCCCGGGGGATCCCGAGGCGTTCCCAGGCCAGCCGGGAGACATAGTCTTTCCAACGTGTCCTGGGTCTTCCCCGTGGCCTCCTACCAGCTGGACGTGCCCTAAACACCTCCCTAGGGAGGCGTTCGGGTGGCATCCTGACCAGATGCCCGAACCACCTCATCTGGCTCCTCTCGATGTGGAGGAGCAGCGGCTTTACGTTGAGCTCCTCCCGGATGGCAGAGCTTCTCACCCTATCTCTAAGGGAGAGACCCGCCACCCGGCGGAGGAAACTCATTTCGGCCGCTTGTACCCGTGATCTTATCCTTTCGGTCATGACCCAAAGCTCATGACCATAGGTGAGGATGGGAACGTAGATCGACCGGTAAATTGAGAGCTTTGCCTTCCGGCTCAGCTCCTTCTTCACCACAACGGATCGATACAACGTCCGCATTACTGAAGACGCCGCACCGATCCGCCTGTCGATCTCACGATCCACTCTTCCCCCACTCGTGAACAAGACTCCTAGGTACTTGAACTCCTCCACTTGGGGCAGGGTCTCTTCCCCAACCCGGAGATGGCACTCCACCCTTTTCCGGGCGAGAACCATGGACTCGGACTTGGAGGTGCTGATTCTCATTCCGGTCGCTTCACACTCGGCTGCGAACCGATCCAGTGAGAGCTGAAGATCCCGGCCAGATGAAGCCATCAGGACTACATCATCTGCAAAAAGCAGAGACCTAATCCCGTGGCCACCAAACCGGAACCCCTCAACGCCTTGACTGCGCCTAGAAATTCTGTCCATAAAAGTTATGAACAGAATCGGTGACAAAGGACAGCCTTGGCGGAGTCCAACCTTCACTGGAAACGTGTCCGACTTACTGCCAGCAATGCGGACCAAGCTCTGGCACTGATCATACAGGGAGCGGACTGCCACAATAAGACAGTCCGATACCCCATACTCTCTGAGCACTCCCCACAGGACTTCCCGAGGGACACGGTCGAATGCCTTCTCCAAGTCCACAAAGCACATGTAGACTGGTTGGGCAAACTCCCATGCACCCTCAAGAACCCTGCCGAGAGTATAGAGCTGGTCCACAGTTCCACGACCAGGACGAAAACCACACTGTTCCTCCTGAATCCGAGGTTCGACTATCCGGCGAAGCCTCCTCTCCAGTACACCTGAATAAACCTTACCGGGAAGGCTGAGGAGTGTGATCCCACGATAGTTGGAACACACCCTCCGGTCCCCCTTCTTAAAGAGAGGGACCACCACCCCGGTCTGCCAATCCAGAGGTACCGCCCCCGATGTCCACGCGATGCTGCAGAGTCTTGTCAACCAAGACAGCCCCACAGCATCCAGAGCCTTAAGGAACTCCGGGCGGATCTCATCCACCCCCGGGGCCTTGCCGCCGAGGAGCTTTTTAACTACCTCAGCGACCTCAGCCCCAGAAATAGGAGAGTCCACTACAGATTCCCCAGGCACCGCTTCCTCAAAGAAAGACGTGTTGGTGGGATTGAGGAGGTCTTAGAAGTATTCCCTCCACCGATCCACAACATCCGCAGTCGAAGTCAGCAGAACACCATCCGCACCGTACACGGTGTTGATAGTGCACTGCTTCCCCTTCCTGAGGCGCCGTATGGTGGTCCAGAATCGCTTCGAAGCCGTCCGGAAGTCGTTTTCCATGGCTTCCCCGAACTCTTCCCATGTCCGAGTTTTTGCCTCCGCGACCGCTAAAGCTGCACACCGCTTGGCCCGTCGGTACCCTTATTTTCCATAGGTCATAAAAACTAGCTGTAATAATCGATATAAAACACTTACATCGTGATTCAGTTGTCACTTCTTATATTTTGAGTATTTGAAACAGATTAATTGGGTTTAAATTATGGGAAAAATTGCTTAAATTTTCGCCCAATCTGGTTTTTGTGGGAACTTTTGTAAGGGATTATTAAGAAAAAGTGACTGTGATGCTTCAGTTCTACATTTGATAATTAAGACAACTTAAGTCCTGCTGAGATTGCAGCCTGCATTGGTTTTTTTTTCCAAAATAAAAGACATGCTCCGAGTGTATTTCCAATCAATAAAGCATCCTTTAATGGCAAAGGCCACATCAAAAATAGGATTTCTCTCCTGTTACCCTGCGGCCTTCACATGAAAGCTCATCTGAGAGAAAAGGAGCTCAGACGCAGGCCAAGAATTAGCCGGGGCTTCTTTTCCCGTGGGAATGCTTTCACCGCAACACCAGACAGGAAATTGTCTTTTGTTTTCGTTTTTTTTAAAGCAAAATCAGATTTTAGGGCGAACAAGTGAGGAAATAAAGATGTTTTCTGTCGGGTGACGGACATGTGATGATGTCATCCTCGCATCACTAAGTCTTGGTCTCAAGATGGCCGCACACAATCATTCTAAATTTAATACAAATATTTAATAATAACAAGGGTGCAAGTTCTCTGATGAACTACATTCCTCCATGGCGTAGTTAAAAGCTGTAATAAATGTTATGTGACTTAAACTGCTTTTGAATGCTACTTAAACACTTCATTAAGTCAAACATCATTTTCTCAAGTAAACAGATATAGATCATCCACATCAGCAATGTTATTTGTCTGAGTGGCTGCACAGATTTAAATAAAATTAAAGCTGCAAGCAGCGTTGGTCGGGTCCGCCTTTGGCTGCTGCCCCCGAGACCCACGGCCGGATAAGCGGTAGAAGACGCCTTGGAGCCACTATTTTGAGAATCTAATGCATTGTGAAAGTAATGCAGTTGTTGTATTGAAGTGAAAATATCAAACTTCCTGTTGATTTTTGCTAAAGTATGTTAATTATTAAAATGTAGGTCTAGGTGAGACCTACATAGTGTTTTTTGTTTCATGTCTCTCTGACATTCCTACCGGAAGTTACAAGCAGTTTTGTCTGTGTTTTCTTCCTAGGAGCAGTTTGTCTGTGTTGTATTCAAAAATAGCGCTAGAGCGCAATTTTGAGTCTTGAGGTTAGGTTTTTTCATCAGATCGCAATTTTTGCTAGACCTGATGTGTGTGTCAAGTTTGGTGAGTTTAGAAGCATTTTAAGGGGGTCAAATAACAGCTCAAAGAGGCAAAAATTGCATTTTTTAGGACACTTTGCACAGGAGTTCTTTGAAGGCGCGTAAAATCAAAACCTGAGAACTTATCAAAACTCTGTTCTATACTTTTAATCAAAAGGGTTCAATCTCTCTCCTGTGCGAGTTTGAAGCCAAAACAACAAACACACTCAGAGGAGATAATGTTTGAAGAAAGGTGACTGGTTTTTACAAAACTTTTGTTTTGAAGGGGGGATTGCAAACTTCCTGTTGATTTTTGTTGGGGGTTGTCAATCTATGAAATGTAGGTCTAAGCGAGACCTACATAGAGGTTTTTGTTTCATGTCTCTCCGACATTCTTACAGGAAGTTACAAGCAGTTTTGTCTGTGTTTTCTTCCTAGGAGCAGTTTTTTCAGTGTTTTATTCAAAAATAGCGCTAGAGCGCAATTTTGAGTTTTGGGGTTTGGTTTTTTCATTAGATCGCAATATTCGCCAGTCCTTATGTGTGCGCCAAGTTTGGTGACTTTTGAAGCATTTTAAAGGGGTCAAATTACAGCGCAAAGAGGCAAAAATTGCATTTTTTGCAAACATTTTATTTTGAAGGGGTTTTTGCCAACTTCCTGTAGATTTTTGCTGAAAGAAGTGAGTGTATGAAAATTGGGTCTAAGTCAGACCTACATAGGAGTTTTTGTTTCATGTCGCTATGACATCCCTAACAGAAGTTACATGCAGTTTTGTCTGTAATTTTTTCCTAGGGGGCGCTAGATTTTCATTTTGGGGGATTGGTTGCTTAATATGTTGGGAAGGTTTGCTATACCGACGTGTGTGTCAAATTTGGTGAGGTTTGAAGCATGTTAAGGGGGTCAAATTACAGCGCGTAGGTGCGGAATAATAATAAAACACAGCAGTTTCGATAGGGTCCTTGGCCCATGGCAAAGGACTCCACAGGAATCCTTTGAGTTTACACCAAAAAGTTCTATTTTGGTTTCATCTGACCACATGACATTCTCCCAATCCTCTGCTGTATCATCCATGTATCCATTTTGGTATAAACTCAACTGGTGGTGTTTGGAGAAAGAAGAATACTGAGTTGCATCCCAAGAACACCATACCTACTGTGAAGCATGGGGGTGGAAACATCATGCTTTGGGGCTGTTCTTCTGCTAAGGGGACAGGACGATTGATCCGTGTTAAGGAAAGAATGAATGGGGCCATGTATCGTGAGATTTGGAGCCAAAACCTCCTTCCATCAGTGAGAGCTCTGAATGCTTGACCAAATACTTATTTTCCACCATAATTTACAAATACATTATTTAAAATTCCTACAATGTGAATTCCTGGATTGTTTTTCCACATTCTGTCTCTCACAGTTGAAGTGTACCTATGATGAAAATTACAGACCTCTGTCATCATTTTAAGTGGGAGAACTTGCACAATCGCTGGCTGACTAAATACTTTATTGCCCCACTGTGTGTATATATATATATATATATATATATATATATATATATACATACATACATACATACATGGGTCTAGTCTGCTGACACATGAGAAGTCATGTCAGCCCACCATCTGTCACCAACAGCCCTACAAACACACATTTGGCCAAGGTGTCAGGTTCCTCTGTGAGGGGGGGCACTGACACATGTGTTGACACACACACACACACACACACACACACACACACACACACACACCTCAACAATGTGAAACACTCCCTTCACAAGAACATCTTGCTTTGTCTACATCAAAAGTGCAGGATGGAAATGAAAATGAAACACTTATGATTGACAGGTGGTCCTCATGTTACACCCCAGCTCTCATGAATGATCAATACTCAAACAATCAGAAACTGCTTGTGTACGCGGTGAAAGAACACATAATCACACGTCGCTACGAGGGTTGTACGGTATACAAACACTAGTATAGTCCCGGTACACTAATGAATCATATTCAGTACTATACCACCAATGAAAAGTACCGCTTTAATAATAGGTGTATAAATGACACAATATGTTACTAATTAGGAGTCTTTGTTTGTTTACTTACTACTAAAAGAGAAGTTGTCTAGTATGTTCAACATTTTATTTAAGGACTAAATTGCAATAATAAACATATGTTTTATGTACAGTAAGATTTTTTGTTAAAGTAAAGACAATAATGAAATTTTTTCGTGGTCCCCTTTATTTAGAAAAGTATCTGAATACATGATGGTACCTGGACCAAAATATTGCTATCAGGACGACCCAGGTTAGTTTTGCATTATATTTTGCAAAACAAAACACCAGATAATATTGTCCCTATAGCAAAACAACATAATAATACTGTGGAGGGAGGCGTGGCCAGCGCGCTTGCAGGAGAAAAGGACGCCGCCGCTGTCCACGATGCTGAGGACGAGCACCATCGGGTAGAAACGGGATAAAAACAAGCAAGTTTGGCTTTACGAATTTTACAATAAAAATAAAAGCAGTACCGATTTTCCATTTACAGTAATGAACTGGAAACACATCTACTGTAGATTGTATGAAAAAAAACGGGCAAGTTCAGTTTTACGAATTTTACGCTAAAAATAAAAGAAGCACCGATTGTCCATTTAAAATAATGCACTGTAAAAACGACTGTAGGTTTTACGATAAACCCTGGAAGTTTAGTTCTACAAATTTTACAGTAGTATAAATGTTCCATTTACATTAATCAATGCACTTTAAAAACATTGTAAATTTTAGCATGAAATGTGGCGAGTTGAGTTTTAGGAATTAAACACGGGGGACCCGGGAGAGAGAGAGAGAGAGAGAGAGTGAGAGAGAGAGAGAGAGAGAGAGAGAGAGAGAGAGAGAGAGAGAGAGAGAGAGAGAGAGAGAGAGAGAGAGAGAGTAAACCCCCAAATGAGTAACTCTTCCACTTGGCCCACCTTTGATTGACAGGGCGAGACGAGACCAAGAGGATGTAATTAGCACGTTATGTAATTAGCACGTTAGCCGACCAGCGACTAAACGTCTGTTTGGATTTGCAGTGTGGGTGTGGCCTCCAAGACGTGCGCCGCAGGGACCAGAGTATCAGGGACTGTAATCAAGTCCTAAATCGATGGGGACTTGGATGGAGACCAGAGTCCTCGGTTGGCTCGGAGTCTTTATGCCTCCAAAGGTTAGCGTGGTTGTAACAAGGTTAAAAAATGACCGGCTTGTAACCATGTGACCCTGAGGCACTTCCTGCTTTCACAAGGTCATTGTTTACTTTATTGGTCACGCTTCATTTACCTGCAGCACGTGTCCACATTTTAGTGTTTGACTTGAGGGATGCATTGCACTAAAAAGGTAAGCATGTATGTGTGGGTATACATATACCAACTTATATATATATATGTGTGTGTATATATATATATATGTGTATATATATGTATATAAACATATATATATATATATACACACATGTATGTGTGTGTGTGTATATATATATATATATATATATATATATACACATATGTATGTGTGTGTGTATATATATATATATACACATGTATGTGTGTGTGTGTATATATATATATATATATATATATATATACACACATATGTACGTGTGTGTGTGTATATATATATATACATATATACACACACACACACCACACATGTATATATACATATGAACATATATACATGCATGTATATGTATATATATATATATATACACACAAACACACACGTATATATATACACACACATGTATACATGTGTTTTGTATATATACACACATATATACACACTTTTATGTGTATGTATATATATATACGTACTACACACACGTGTGTATATACACGCGTGTATATATATGTGAATATATATATACATATATATATATATATATATATATATATACACACATGTATATATGTATATATATACATGTATATATATACATATATGTATGTATACACGTGTGTATACATATATATATATATATATATATATACATATAAATATAAACATACATACATATATACATACATACTGTATATTTTACATACATACATATACATGTATATATACACACATATATATACAAACACACATGTAGTTTTTCCCTCGATTACCACCACCGCCATTTTGACATTCAACCAAGCTCGGGCGGGGAAAGGTCTGTTTAAAAAGTCCTTTCAAGCAAAATTTGGAAAATTGGCAGCACATCCCGCCGGCCCAACATTGTTCACTGTTGAAAAATGATGAAAACAAACATGATTTATTCAATCTATTGCAGCAGCGTGAGGATCCAGGCGAGACCCAGCAGTCCACCTTCAGCCATGACGGCTCTCAGAAGACAGGAAGATGAAGTCAGGCCACAACACAAACCACTACCACATCCTCTGTAGGCCCACATAAGGGCAAGGAAAACTCACACCCAGTGGGACGTCGGTGAATGATAAGCTTCTATATGTCAAGTGGTAGTTTTTCCCTCGATTACCACCACCGCCATTTTGACATTCAACCAAGCTTGGGCTGGGAAAGGTCTGTTTAAAAAGTCCTTTCAAGCAAAATTTGGAAAATTGGCAGCACATCCCGCCGGCCCAACATTGTTCACTGTTGAAAAATGATGAAAACAAACATGATTTATTCAATCTATTGCAGCAGCGTGAGGATCCAGGCGGGACCCAGCAGTCCACCTTCAGCCATGACGGCTCTCAGAAGACAGGAAGATGAATTCAGGCCACGGCGGACAAACAATCATTTAGCTCGTCAACATCTGCGAGCTGCCGACGCCCACACAAGCTTCCCCTGAGGGGCAAAACGTCTTCTTCAGATCTCCTCAGCCAACATGACAACACTCATCCTCCTCATCGTCATCCTCGAAGCAGCCTGAAGCCTCTGATTGGTCAGAGCGTGACAAACACAAACGCGTCCGATCGGCCTCTTAGTACCATTCTGCACGGGCCTGGGGTGAGTCCCGAGTCAGGCGCTTTTTGGCACCGACCGAATCGTGCATTGATTCACCTCAAATCCATTTTTCAAAGCCAACAAAACAATTGACTCAAAAACCGTCCCAACACAAGTTAAGCAAGGCGCCATTTTTTCAGAAATACACTAGCTCGATGCTAATATACATTAGTTTGGCTTTGCTATGGACAAGCTACTGATTAGCATTAGCAATTTCACATGGCGATATCAACACCTCCAACTAAGATGCACTTCAGAATCAAACAGCTGGCGCGTAACTAGTACCATACTTACAGTACTATCTTTTTTTAGGGCGCAACACACAGAAAAAAAGAAAGAACTGACCAACACACTACGGCCATCATTACGCCTCGGACTTGCCACTGCAATCGCAACTTGATCTCATACTTGCAAATCAGACCACAAAACAAGATACAACAGGGAATTGTTTTGCACTGCAGTCTGCTGAAAATGATGGAAAGCCCCAACCCTACAGAGCAAACGTCCCTGTGGTCAAAGTTGGAATTGCCACACAGCACATTTTTAGCTACTCAACACTCTACTGCTAGGATCGTGCACCCTCCAATTCGTCACGTTTCATGTGTCAGGTAAACCGTGACAAATGGGGCCATAAAACAGCAGTTATCCAAATCAATTGCAATAAGAAATGAGATACTATTTAGAAGAAAAATTCATTTTAAGTAACACACAAAAAATACAAAAAACTGGTATCATTGAGTACCAGAATCTATTCCTAGGTACTGGGAATCGGTCCTGTATCGGTTTGAATGTCAACGGTACCCATCCTTAATTACCAAAAGGCCGGAACAATGATTATTTGGAGAATGTAATAAATAAATGAGGAATTACGACATCATACCGATAAATCAGATTACCGTGTTTCCTTGAATTGGGAATATAGTATGCACCTGACTTGAATTACTGCTGGATCAAACTCGCTTCGCAAAATAATTAGAATTGAATTGTTTGGTGCTTCAAAATTCAAAGGTTTATTAAAAATATTGATTTTGAATCGAGTCCATTCTGAATGGAATCGTTACCCCCAAGTATCGAATTGTGTGGTGTCCAAAGATTCAAAGCCTTATTAAAAAAATACAGATTTTGTATCGATAATCGTTTTGAATCGACAATCGCTTTTAAAACAAACCGTTACCTCCAAGAACCGAATCGAATCGTTTGGTGCCTAAGGACTCAAAGCTTTGTTAAAAAATATTGAGTTTGAATCGAGAATCGATTCTGAATTGAATCGTTACCCCCAAGAATAGAATAGAATCGAATTGTTTGGCACCCCAAGATTCAAAGGCTTATTAAAAATATTGCTTTTGATTCGAGAATAATTTTGAATCGAGAATCAATTCTGAATGGAATCGTTTCCCCCAAAAATCTAATTGTGTGGTGCCCAAAGATTCACAGCCTTACTTAAAAATATTGATTTTAAACTGTGTGTAAAGTGGGGACCGGTAAGCACACGTGTGTGTAAATTGGAGAACGGTAAGCACACGTGTGTGTAAAGTGGGTACCGGTAAGCACACGTGTGTGTAAAGTGGGTACTGGTAAGCACACGTGTGTGTAAAGTGGGTACCGGTAAGCACACGTGTGAGTAAAAGTGCGGACCGGTAAGCACGCGTGTGTGTAAAGTGGGAGCCGGTACGCACAAGTGTGTGCAAAGTGGGGACCGGTAAGCACAAGTGTGTGCAAAGTGGGGACCGGTAAGCACGCGTGTGTGTAAAGTGGGAGCCGGTACGCACAAGTGTGTGCAAAGTGGGGACCGGTAAGCAAAAGTGTGTGCAAAGTGGGGACCGGTAAGCCCACGTGGGTAAAGTGGGGACCGGTAAGCACACGTGTGTGTAAAGTGGGGACCGGTAAGCACAAGTGTGTGCAAAGTGGGGACCGGTAAGCCCACGTGGGTGTAAAGTGGGGACCGGTAAGCACACGTGTGTGTAAATTGGGGACCGGTAAGCACACATGTGTGTAAAGTGGGGACCGGTAAGCACGAGTGTGTGTAAAGTGGGGACCGGTAAGCACACACGTGTGTAAAGTGGGGACCGGTAAGCACACGTGTGTGTAAAGTGGGGACCGGTAAGCACAAGTGTGTGTAAAGTGGGGACATGTCCACCCTCAGCTACAGCAAATGGTCAGGAAGACATGACCACAACAAATATGTGACTGATCCCACAAAAGACAGGTGAGGGTTGACACTTGCACCCTGCTGGTGGAAACGTGACTTGACTGAACCCGAGGAACCCAAGACCGAAGGAGGTCATTAAAGGCATCTTTTGCCCGAGCCAGGTAGAAACTCAAATGACTGACACGCACAGTGGAAAAGCCGGGAGGAGACATGGCCGCCGTGTTTATGCGTCCGCACGCACAGGCCTGTCAATCAAAGTGACGGACGGACACCGCGGGCCAAGAGGTCGCTCGTTAAGACTTGTCCAGGGTGCGGGTGAATCCCAGTCCTGCTGCTGAGACGTGACACAGACCACGGGCAGCATCGCTGTTCTTTCTAACCACACAGCACACCTGTGGCTAGCGCCGCCTTCAAAGTACCCAAATAACACCATGAAGATTATTTTTGTTGCTGACTTGGCAAAGTCACATTTGTCTCTTTTCGCTCCAGAAAGCTGCTTTGGCTTTTGTCATTTTGGTGGATTTAGGGATTTTATTTAATTTAATTTATTTGGTGCTTTGCCACACTCGTTCTTTCATCACCTTGACTTTTGCAAAGTCAGCAAAAAAAAACTCTTCACGCTTGGAGGTCAGTACTCAGGACAAGAATTTAAAAAAGGAAAAATATTTTGTTTTTGTATCATTTCTGTGAGTAAAGAACATATTTGTGAAGTAAGTGTGTGATTTTGTTTTTGTGACACAACAGAACATAATAGAGTTCTACAGTATACCAGTACTAGAATAATATCACAGTACTCATGGATCATATTCGGTACTATACTCTGTTTGAAAAAGTACCAGTTCCCCATATATTTTTTTTAACGGGCATGACGTGGTGACAAGGCTGGTTTTACTAGCAGAGGAGCATGTTCGGCAGCGCGCACACACTGAGTACTTACAAGCAGACACAGTGTGTACACAGAAAAAAGACAATGGACACATTTTGCAGTAAAACGTCCATCAGCAGTCTGCAGTGTTTTAGCTACTTCTAAATCAGTAATTATGGCCTCCATGGCGACAAAATAAGTAAGCTTCTTACAAGTACCATTATCACTGGAGGACAAGGAATAGCCAAACATGCTTCACTACACACCGTAGGAGGATACAAACAATAGCTCACCGAGGTCACAATGTAAACACATGCAATGGGTGGATCTACACCTGACATCCACTGTAATGATACCAAGTACAAGAGCGTATCTAGTCGATACTACTACGATTATATCAATATTTTTTATCCTCAAAAAATGCTTCCTTTTTTTTTTTTTTTAAATTCATATTATGTTTATAAAGTCAGTAAATATGTCCCTGGACACGAGGACTTTGAATATGACCAATGTATGATCCTGTAACTACTTGATATCGGACTGATACCTAAATATGTGGTATCATCCACAACTAATATCAAGTATCAAAGAAGAGAAGAATAAGTGATTATTACATTTTAACAGAAGTGTAGATAGAAAACAGCGTGACACCTACCCTTTACATCAGTATTTCTGCACTATATTATTATTGGTTTATTAGGTATTATATTTTATTGTATGATCCTGTAACTACTTGGTATCGGATCGAGGCCTAAATGTGTGGTATCATCCACAACTAATGTCAAGTATCAAAGAAGAGAAGAATAAGTGATTATTACATTTGAACAGAAGTGTAGAGAGAACATGTTAAAACAGAAAATAAGTAGATATTAACAGTAAATGAACAAGTGGATGAAAAATATTTTTTTTACAGTTTGTCCCTCATAATGTGTATAAAATAATAGGTGTATAAATGACACAATATGTTACTGCAGACTAATTAGGAGTCTTTGTTTGTTTACTTACTACTAAAAGACAAGTTGACTATTTTATTTAAGGACTAAATGACAATAATAAACATATGTTTCATCTACACTAACATTGTTTGTTACAATAAAGACATTAATAAAAAAAAATGTGTAGTCCCCTTTATTTAGAAAAGTATCGAAATACATTTTGGTACCGGTACCAAAATACTGGTATGGAGATAACCCTTGAACGTAATGAAAACATTTTCAAACCTGGAGACATTTATTTAGTTTCTGCTATATTTGCCAAATATACTTCTGGCGGAGGGATGCTCAAAGTGGGGCTCCCGGGCCAAATTTGGCCTGCCTTTTCATTTGAGTTATTTCGCTGTAACTTATCTGTCTTTGTCAGGTTCAAACCCTGATGACATCTATTGATCAGACAAAAAGCAAGGAATCATGCAGAGACATGGTTCAATTTAGCTCATGAGGAGAACACATGGCGCTGCACACTTAGTCACAGTCTCGCCCTACGCTCTACGGTTCAGCTCCCGCAGCCCTATATTTATTCAGGAGTTCCGTAGTCAACATCATTGAGGCCGCTTCTAAAAGGAGTGGTCACATATATTATGCAACGCAGGTCCAGTACGCGCAATACGTGACGGAATGTGCTGGGCCTTGTGATTTCCTTGTTTCTGCTTCATCTGCGCGCTGTCATCTTATCGTCATTGAGGTCCTTGAAGTCCTCGGCTGTTAGCGGGCTAAAACAAGGATAACATCTGCGGCTGAGGCCACTCCTCGGACAAGGGGTAGTGGGTAGAGCATGGCGGCATGGCGTAGTGGGTAGAGCGGCCGTGCCAGAAACCTGAGGGTTGCAGGTTCGCTTCCCACCTATTGACATCAAAATCGCTGCCGTTGTGTCCTTGGGCAGGACACTTCACCCTTTGCCCCCGGTGCCGCTCACACTGGTGAATAAATGATGAATGAAAGATTGGTGGTGGTCGGAGGGGCCGTAGGCGCAAACTGGCAGCCACGCTTCCGTCAGTCTACCCCAGGGCAGCTGTGGCTACTGATGTAGCTTACCACCACCAGGTGTGAATGAATGATGGGTTCCCACTTCTCTGTGAGCGCTTTGAGTATATAACAATAGAAAAGCGCAATATAAATCTAATCCATTATTATTATTATTATTATTATTATAATAAGTTTTGTCCTTGCACAGATAGAACAAATGCAGCTTGACCACAATAGCTATATCTATAGCAAATGACTTTAAGCATACTAAAGTTGTGTGATAATATATATATATATATATAT